>NC_092233.1:49869622-50034357 GCF_036320965.1 Panulirus ornatus
CAATCTTTCCTCACTCATTCTCTCCATGTGCCCAAATTATTTCAAAACACCCTCTTCTGCTCTCTCAACCACGCTCTTCTTATTTCCACACATCTCTCTTACCCTATTATTACTTACTCGATCAATCCACCTCACACCACATATTGTCCTCAAACATCTCATTTCCAGCACATCCACCCTCCTGCGCACTACTCTATCCATAGCCCACACCTCGCAACCATATAACATTGTTGGAACCACTATTCCTTCAAACATAGCCATTTTTGCTTTCGGAGATAATGTTCTCGACTTCCACACATTCTTCAGGGCTCCCTTTCAAACTATTCGCCACTTCCCGCATTACCAAGGTAGCGTTAAGAACAGAGGAATGGGCCTCTGAGGGAATATCCTCACCTGGCCCCCTTCTCTGCTCCTTCTTTTGGAAAATTAAAAAAGACAAAAACAAAAGGGGAGGATTTCCAGCCCCCCGCTCCCTCCTCTTTTAGTCGCCTTCTACGACACGCAGGGAATACGTGGGAAGTATTCTTTCTCCCCTATCCCAGGGATATATATATATATATATATATACATATATATATATATATATATATATATATATATATATATATATATATATATATATATATATATATACACATACAGATATATATATACATACATATATACACATGTACATAATTCATAATGTCTGCCCTTATTCATTCTCGTCACCACCCCGCCACACATAAAATGACAAACCCCTTCCCCCGCATGTGCGCGAGGTAGCACTAGGAAAAGACAACAATGGCCACATTCGTTCACACTCAGTTTATAGCTGTCATTTATAATGCACCGAAACCACAGCTCCCTTTCCACATCCAGGCCCCACAAAATGTTTCATGGTTTACCCCAGACGCTTCACATGCCCTGGTTCAATCCACTGACAGCACGTCGACCCCGGCATACCACATCGTTCCAATTCACTCTATTCCTTGCACACCTTTCACCCTCCTACATGTTCAGGCCCCTATTACTCAAAATCTTTTTCACTCCATCTTTCCACCTCCAATTTGGTCTCCCACTTCTCGTTCCCTCCACCTCTGACACATATATCCTCTTGGTCAGTCTTTCCTAACTCATTCTCTTTATGACCAAATCATTTCAAAACACCCTCCTCTGCCCTCTCAACCATACTCTTTTTATTACCACACATCTCTCTTACCCTTTCATTACTTACTCGATCAAACCACCTCACACCACATATTGTCCTCAAACATCTCATTTCCAGCACATCCACCCTCCGCACAACTCTATCAATATCCCACGCCTCGCAACCATATAGCATTGTCGGAACCACTATTCCTTCAAACATACCCATTTTTGCTTTCCGAGATAACGTTCTCGACTTCCACACATTCTTCAACGCTCCCAGAACTTTCGCCCCCTCCCCCACCCTATGATTCACTTCCGCTTCCATGGTTCCATCCGCTGCCAAATCCAGTCCCAGATATCTAAAACACTTCACTTCCTCCAGTTTTTCTCCATTCAAACCTATCTCCCAATTAACTTGTCCCTCAACCCTACTGTACCTAATAACTTGCTCTTATTCACATTTACTCTCAACTTTCTTCTTTCACACTTTACCAAACTTAATCACCACCTTTTGCAGTTTCTCACCCGAATCAGCCATTATTGTTATTAATATTATTTTTATTACTATTATTATTGTTATTATTATTATTATTATTATTATTATTATTATTATCATTATTATTATTATTATTATTATTATTATTATTATTACGATTATTACTATTATTATCATTGTGATTATTAATATCATCATTATCATTATTATTATTATCATTATTATTATTATTATAATTATTATTATTATTATTATTATTATTATTATTATTATTATTAATATTATCATTATCATTATTATCATCATTGTTGGTGTAAATGCTGCAGGTGTTTTCCTATCTTTCTTATATAGTGCTTGCCTCTTAGTTAGCAATCCCAGGGTAAAATATTTATAGACGGGCTGCATATATCCAGTGATGGCAAATGAGTTTAAGAAATTCATATGATTCATAATCCATTGAAGTGATGAATGAGACGCCATACGTCTTGGTAGGGTGAGTGTACAAAATCCCTCAAATATGATGCAGAAAACGTTCAGAGCTTTATATGATGAGCAACAGAGAAGCATTGATTGTTGGATAGTTTAACAACCCTCTACTTAAACTGGCACGTTACGGCAGCTGACCGTGAGGGGAATAGATATATTGATATAATACAACTCTGCTTTCTGAACCAAGTGACCCGAGACCCAACGAAGGGCGGTGATGTTTTGAGATATAGGCTCAAAGTTGGGCACTAATCCGATAACACATGATTATCGAAGTTAGTTTTCGTTATCGGATTATTATCGGTAGTTAATTTCCATAATCGTTGTCGGACCAATTAACTTCCGAGAACGATTTTTTTCTCCGATTATTACCGTTAATTTTTTGTCCGATAAAGTTTTCGTTTTACTTTTTTGGGTTCTTCAATATAATTGTTATTCTTTGTTGTTAATTCTATTTGTTGTCATTTACATGTATATATGATATGTCACGTGTTATATATATATATATATATATATATATGTATATATATATATATATATATATATATATATATATATATATATATATATATATATATATATATATATATATTTTTTTTATACTTCGTCGCTGTCTCCCGCGTTTGCGAGGTAGCGCAAGGAAACAAACGAAAGAAATGGCCCAACCCCCCCCCATACACATGTATATACATACGTCCACACACGCAAATATACATACCTACACAGCTTTCCATGGTTTACCCCAGACGCTTCACATGCCTTGATTCAATCCACTGACAGCACGTCAACCCCGGTATACCACATCGCTCCAATTCACTCTATTCCTTGCCCTCCTTTCACCCTCCTGCATGTTCAGGCCCCGATCACACAAAATCTTTTTCACTCCGTCTTTCCACCTCCAATTTGGTCTCCCTCTTCTCCTTGCTCCCTCCACCTCCGACACATATATCCTCTTGGTCAATCTTTCCTCACTCATCCTCTCCATGTGCCCAAACCACTTCAAAACACCCTCTTCTGCTCTCTCAACCACGCTCTTTTTATTTCCACACATCTCTCTTACCCTTACGTTACTCACTCGATCAAACCACCTCACACCACACATTGTCCTCAAACATCTCATTTCCAGCACATCCATCCTCCTGCGCACAACTCTATCCATAGCCCACGCCTCGCAACCATACAACATTGTTGGAACCACTATTCCTTCAAACATACCCATTTTTGCTTTCCGAGATAATGTTCTCGACTTCCACACGTTCTTCAAGGCCCCCAGAATTTTCGCCCCCTCCCCCACCCTATGATCCACTTCCGCTTCCATGATATCTCCCAGATATCTAAAACACTTCACTTCCTCCAGTTTTTCTCCATTCAAACTCACCTCCCAATTGACTTGACCCTCAACCCTACTGTACCTAATAACCTTGCTCTTATTCACATTTACTCTTAACTTTCTTCTTCCACACACTTTACCAAACTCAGTCACCAGCTTCTGCAGTTTCTCACATGAATCAGCCACCAGCGCTGTATCATCAGCGAACAACAACTGACTCACTTCCCAAGCTCTCTCATCCCCAACAGACTTCATACTTGACCCTCTTTCCAAAAGTCTTGCATTTACCTCCCTAACAACCCCATCCATAAACAAATTAAACAACCATGGAGACATCACACACCCCTGCCGCAAACCTACATTCACTGAGAACCAATCACTTTCCTCTCTTCCTACACGTACACCCATATATATATATATATATATATATATATATATATATATATATATATATATATATATATATATATATTCTTTTCTTTTAAACTATTCGCCATTTCCCGCGTTAGCGAGGTAGCGTTAGGAACAGAGGACTGGGCCTATTTTGGAATATCCTCACCTGGCCCCCTCTGTTCCTTCTTTTGGAGAATTAAAAAAAAAAAAAAACGAGAGGGGAGGATTTCCAGCCCCCCGCTCCCTCCCCTTTTAGTCGCCTTCTACGACACGCAGGGAATACGTGGGAAGTATTCTTAATCCCCTATGCCCAGGGAATATATATATATATATATATATATATATATATATATATATATATATATATATATATATATATATATATATTTCTTTTTTTCTTTCATACTATTCGCCATTTCCCGCGTTAGCGAGGTAGCGTTAAGAACAGAGGATCAGGTCTTTGAGGGAATATCCTCACCTGGCCCCCTTCTCTGTTCCTTCTTTTGGAAAATTTAAAAACAAAAAAAAAAGAGAGGGGAGGATTTCCAGCCCCCGCTCCCTCCCGTTTTAGTCGCCTTCTTCGACACGCAGGGAATACGTGGAAAGTATTCTGTCTCCCCTATCCTAAATGTAACTCCAGTACCACGAGAAATATCGTTGAATCTTCCGATATTAAATACACAAAGAATTATAATCTTGATATGAAGGTCTATAGAAATTGGATAACTCTGTTGTTGATAAGATTTGTAAACAATTTACCTTCTTGTCCACATAAGTTTATGATACGCTCGTTGTCTGTCTTGGACAATCGCATGTTTACCAAATGTCGTCCTAGCTACGTCTCTTCGTTGTGCATCGACTGACTGTTGTATTTCTATCTTGTTTCTCCCCTGATGATGTGATTATTACACGAAACTGCACTTGGGAACTTATCGTGTTTCATTTTCTCCGTGGACTCAGGAACATACTTGATCATGCGCAAAATTGTTATCCTTTCCAATATGATAGAGTTGATACAGATGCTCTGTGGAAGGTATTAAGAATATATAGTGTGGGAGGCAAGTTGTTAGAAGCAGTGAAAAGTTTTTATCGAGGATGTAAGGCATGTGTACGTGCAGGAAGAAAGTGATAGGTTCTCAGTGAATGTAGGTTTGCGGCAGGGGTGTGTGATGTCTCCATGGTTGTCTAATTTGTTTATGGATGGGGTTGTTAGGGAGGTGAATGCAAGAGTTTGGGAAAGAGGGGCAAGTATGCAGTCTATTGTTGATGACAGAGATTGGGGAGTGAGTCAGTTGTTGTTCGCTGATGATACAGCGCTGGTGGCTGATTCGTGTGAGAAACTGCAGAAGCTGGGAACTGAGTTTGGTAAAGTGTGAAAGAAGAAAGCTGAGAGTAAATGTGAATAAGAACAAGGTTATTAGGTTCAGTAGGGCTGAGGGACAAGTCAATTGGGAGGTAAGTTTGAATGGAGAAAAACTGGAGGAAGTGAAGTGTTTTAGATATCTGGGAGATATCATGGAAGCGGAAGTGGATCATAGGATCATAGATTCACAAGCCCTGGTTCAATCAATTGACAGCACGTCGACCCCGGTATACCACACCGTTCCAATTCACTCTATTCCTTGCACGCCTTTCACCCTCCTGCATATTCAGGCCCCTACCACTCAAAATCTTTTTCACTCCATCCTTCCACCTCCAATTTGGTCTCCCACTTCTTATTCCCTCCTCCTCTGACACATATATCCTCTTGGTCAATCTTTCCTCACTCATTCTCTCCATGTGACCAAACCATTTCAAAACACCCTCTTCTGCTCTCTCAACCACACTCTTTATATTACCACACATCTCTCTTACCCTATTATTACTTACTCGATCAAACCACCTCACACCACATATTGTCCTCAAACATCTCATTTCCAGCACACACACCGTCCTCCGCACAACTCTATCCATATCCCACGCCTCACAACCATATAACATTGTTGGAACCACTATTCCTTCAAACATACCCATTTGTGCTTTCCGAGATAATGTTCTCGACTTTCACACATTCTTCAAGGCTCCCAGAACTTTCGCCCCCTCACCCACCGTATGATTCACTTTCGCTTCCATGGTTCCATCCGCTGCCAAATCCAGTCCCAGATATCTAAAACACTTCACTTCCTCCAGTTTTTCTCCATTCAAACTCACCTCCCAATTGACTTGACCCTCAACCCTACTGTACCTAATAACCTTGCTCTTATTCACATTTACTCTTAACTTTCTTCTTCCACACACTTTACCAAACTCAGTCACCAGCTTCTGCAGTTTCTCACATGAATCAGCCACCAGCGCTGTATCATCAGCGAACAACAACTGACTCACTTCCCAAGCTCTCTCATCCCCAACAGACTTCATACTTGACCCTCTTTCCAAAACTCTTGCATTTACCTCCCTAACAACCCCATCCATAAACAAATTAAACAACCATGGAGACATCACACACCCCTGCCGCAAACCTACATTCACTGAGAACCAGTCACTTTCCTCTCTTCCTACACGTACACCCATATATATATATATATATATATATATATATATATATATATATATATATATATATATATATATATATATATATATATTCTTTTCTTTTAAACTATTCGCCATTTCCCGCGTTAGCGAGGTAGCGTTAGGAACAGAGGACTGGGCCTATTTTGGAATATCCTCACCTGGCCCCCTCTGTTCCTTCTTTTGGAGAATTAAAAAAAAAAAAAAAACGAGAGGGGAGGATTTCCAGCCCCCCGCTCCCTCCCCTTTTAGTCGCCTTCTACGACACGCAGGGAATACGTGGGAAGTATTCTTAATCCCCTATGCCCAGGGAATATATATATATATATATATATATATATATATATATATATATATATATATATATATATATATATATATATATATATATATTTCTTTTTTTCTTTCATACTATTCGCCATTTCCCGCGTTAGCGAGGTAGCGTTAAGAACAGAGGATCAGGTCTTTGAGGGAATATCCTCACCTGGCCCCCTTCTCTGTTCCTTCTTTTGGAAAATTTAAAAACAAAAAAAAAAGAGAGGGGAGGATTTCCAGCCCCCGCTCCCTCCCGTTTTAGTCGCCTTCTTCGACACGCAGGGAATACGTGGAAAGTATTCTGTCTCCTCTATCCTAAATGTAACTCCAGTACCACGAGAAATATCGTTGAATCTTCTGATATTAAATACACAAAGAATTATAATCTTGATATGAAGGTCTATAGAAATTGGATAACTCTGTTGTTGATAAGATTTGTAAACAATTTACCTTCTTGTCCACATAAGTTTATAATACGCTCGTTGTCTGTCTTGGACACTCGCATGTTTACCAAATGTCGTCCTAGCTACGTCTCTTCGTTGTGCATCGACTGACTGTTGTATTTCTATCTTGTTTCTCCCCTGGTGATGTGATTATTACACGAAACTGCACTTGGGAACTTATCGTGTTTCATTTTCTCCGTGGACTCAGGAACATACTTGATCATGCGCAAAATTGTTATCCTTTCCAGTATGATAGAGTTGATACAGATGCTCTGTGGAAGGTATTAAGAATATATAGTGTGGGAGGCAAGTTGTTAGAAGCAGTGAAAAGTTTTTATCGAGGATGTAAGGCATGTGTACGTGTAGGAAGAAAGTGATAGGTTCTCAGTGAATGTAGGTTTGTGGCAGGGGTGTGTGATGTCTCCATGGTTGTCTAATTTGTTTATGGATGGGGTTGTTAGGGAGGTGAATGCAAGAGTTTGGGAAAGAGGGGCAAGTATGCAGTCTATTGTTGATGACAGAGATTGGGGAGTGAGTCAGTTGTTGTTCGCTGATGATACAGCGCTGGTGGCTGATTCGTGTGAGAAACTGCAGAAGCTGGGAACTGAGTTTGGTAAAGTGTGAAAGAAGAAAGCTGAGAGTAAATGTGAATAAGAACAAGGTTATTAGGTTCAGTAGGGCTGAGGGACAAGTCAATTGGGAGGTAAGTTTGAATGGAGAAAAACTGGAGGAAGTGAAGTGTTTTAGATATCTGGGACTGGATTTGGCAGCGGATGGAACCATGGAAGCGAAAGTGAATCATATGGTGGGGGAGGGGGCGAAAGTTCTGGGAGCCTTGAAGAATGTGTGAAAGTCGAGAACATTATCTCGGAAAGCAAAAATGGGTATGTTTGAAGGAATAGTGGTTCCAACAATGTTATATGGTTGTGAGGCGTGGAATATGGATAGAGTTGTGCGGAGGACGGTGTGTGTGCTGGAAATGAGATGTTTGAGGACAATATGTGGTGTGAGGTGGTTTGATCGAGTAAGTAATAATAGGGTAAGAGAGATGTGTGGTAATATAAAGAGTGTGGTTGAGAGAGCAGAAGAGGGTGTTTTGAAATGGTTTGGTCACATGGAGAGAATGAGTGAGGAAAGATTGACCAAGAGGATATATGTGTCAGAGGAGGAGGGAATAAGAAGTGGGAGACCAAATTGGAGGTGGAAAGATGGAGTGAAAAATGATTTTGAGTGATAGGGGCCTGAATATGCAGGAGGGTAAAAGGCGTGCAAGGAATAGAGTGAATTGGAACGGTGTGGTATACCGGGGTCGACGTGCTGTCAATGGATTGAACCAGGGCTTGTGAAGCGTCTTGGGTAAACCATGGAAAGTTCTGTGGGGCCTGGATGTGGAAAGGGAGCTATGGTTTCGATACATTATACATGACAGCTAGAGACTGAGTGTGAACGAAAGTGGCCTTTGTTGTCTTAGCGCTACCTCGCGCACATGCGGGGGGAGGAGGTTGTTATTTCATGTGTGGCGGGGTGGCGATGGGATTGAATAAAGGCTGACAGTATGAATTATGTACATGTGTATATATGTATATGTCTGTGTATATATATATATATATATATATATATATATATATATATATATATATATATATATACGTTGAGATGTATGTATATACATGTGTATGTGGGTGGGTTGGGCCATTCTTTCGTCTGTTTCCTTGCGCTACCTCGCTAACGCGGGAGACAGCGACAAAACAATATATATATATATATATATATATATATATATATATATATATATATATATATATATTGAATGTGTGGAAGTCGAGAACATTATCTCGGAAAGCAAAAATGGGTATGTTTGAAGGAATAGTGGTTCCAACAATGTTGTATGGTTGCGAGGCGTGGGCTATGGATAGAGTTGTGCGCAGGAGGATGGATGTGCTGGAAATGAGATGTTTGAGGACAATGTGTGGTGTGAGGTGGTTTGATCGAGTGAGTAACGTAAGGGTAAGAGAGATGTGTGGAAGTAAAAAGAGCGTGGTTGAGAGAGCAGAAGAGGGTGTTTTGAAGTGGTTTGGGCACATGGAGAGGATGAGTGAGGAAAGATTGACCAAGAGGATATATGTGTCGGAGGTGGAGGGAACAAGGAGAAGAGGGAGACCAAATTGGAGGTGGAAAGATGGAGTGAAAAAGATTTTGTGTGATCGGGCCCCTGAACATGCAGGAGGGTGAAAGGAGGGCAAGGAATAGAGTGAATTGGAGCGATGTGGTATACCGGGGTTGACGTGCTGTCAGTGGATTGAAGCAGGGCATGTGAAGCGTCTGGGGTAAACCATGGAAAACTGTGTAGGTATGTATATTTGCGTGTGTGGACGTATGTATTTACATGTGTATGGGGGGGGGGGGGGTTGGGCCATTTCTTTCGTCTGTTTCCTTGCGCTACCTCGCAAACGCGGGAGACAGCGACAAAGTATAAAAAATATATATATATATATATATATATATATATATATATATATATATATATATATATATATATATATATATATATATATATAGTACAAGGTTACAAGAGGATGCGGACGTGTCCACGGATCTGGTTGGTTGACAATTGATAGTTAACTGGCAGGGAAAGAATTCAATTAAGATTCGTGAAGTTTGTAGTTATTATGTATAAAGCGACATAAAACTCTCTCTGTCTCAAAAAAAAAAAAAGGGACAGATGTAGGCTATTCTTTTTCTTTTTCTCAAAATTAAGCCAAAAAAGTTGCAAAACCTCTAGAAAATGCTCACTTATTCTTGGATTATCTTGAATAAGCATTTTCTATGGGTTTTGAAGCTTTTTCCTTATTTTATTTTACTTCTATTAAAAGAATTATCGTCATTGGATTATCGTTAACATCCGATAACAAAGTATTAGTTATCGGAATTTCTATATCGGACTTAAGAACCGGGGTTCTCGGATTATCGTTATCGAAATTGACCTTCTACTTCTCGGTGTCCATCACCTAGTGATGTCCACAGGCACAAACCTTGCATGGTACAGTGATCAACAATATTGTTCCAGTAAACATGGAGACAAAGCAGTCTGGGCTAGGCTTGTGGACAGCAGTGAAAGGAAGTGGCCCAGTAGGATGAATAGAGAAATTAGTCTCTTGATTTAAGATGAAAGGAAGGCTTTCAGGGCATTTGGGTCAAGTGGAGACAAATATGACAGTGGAGTGAATGTGTGCAATATCATAAATGGAGTGGGAAATTTATGCAGATCCAGTATTTTTCACAACGTGCAGACGAAGGCTGAAGAATTCCTTAAACACAGTAGAAGCGAGGAATGAAATGTGATCACGGACATTACTTACCCATTATCAAATGTGATCACGGACATTATTTACCCATTATCAAATGTGATCACGGACATTATTTACCCATTATCAAATATGATCACGGACATTATTTACCCATTATCAAATATGATCACGGACATTATTTACCCATTATCAAATGTGATCACGGACATTATTTACCCATTATCAAATGTGATCACGGACATTATTTACCCATTATCAAATGTGATCACGGACATTATTCAACCATTATCAAATGTGATCACGGACATTATTTACCCATTATCAAATATGATCACGGACATTATTTACCCATTATCAAATGAAAATGACGCTTTAACTTCTGGACAAGTACTTCAATAAATAATTCATTGGGGTACATGGAGAATTGAATTAAACATAGATAAATGCACGACACTTAGTGTGGGTAAAGACAGCAACATTGATGACAAACTGGACAATATTACGCGTGGTAAAACAGAGAGAAATTTAGGGGTACTTGTGAGAGCAGATCTCAAACTGTGTAATAAGGCTAATAGGATGTTAGGGTTCATTACCAGGACTGTCAGTAATAAAAGTTTATCTTGCGCTGGTTAGACCACATTTGTATTGTGTGGTACAGTTTTGGGCTCCATACTATGCAGTTGATATAGACTGTTTAGAGAGAGTACAAATGCAAATGGCCAAAATGATTCCTGGAATTAGAGACCTGACTTATGAAGAATGGTTAAAAGGACTGAATTTACACTCACTTAAGATTATGGAGGAGGGCTAGAGGGGATATGACTGAAATTTTAAAATGGGTGAAGCATAACGTGAATATAGTTCATAGAATGGCGCCACTGGATAGGACAAGAAATAATGGATTTAGATTAGAAAAAAATAGATTCAGGTTTGATGTGGGTAAATATCGGTTTAGGAATAGTGTAGTAGATTTATGGAAGAAGCTCCCAAGCACAGTAGTGGAAGCTACGTGGGTCTTTAGGTAGCTTTAAACGAAGGTTGGATGATGTGTTTACGGGTTCAGGTGGTTGGTTGTAGGGTGGACAGACTCAGGACCTGCCTAGCACGGGCCAGTAGGCCTCTTGCAGTGTCCTCACTTCTTATGTTCTTACTGGCGGAGAACTCAGCATCAGTACCATTCGCCACAGATACCACATTTTTGTTATGTCACATTGCATATTCACCAGTTGCAGCTAAACACATCAGGAGATGGGCAGCACATGACCCAGTATATGCTAAAGTTATGTCTTTTATCAAGAATGGTTGGTCGAAAGCTGCTCAGGTCCCAGAGTTTAAGTCATCTTACGTGCGTAGCGATGAACTTAGTACAGATGAAGGTTGCATAATGTGGGAGGAACAGGGTAGCGGTTCCTCCAGCAGGTCGGCAAAATGTGTTGAGAAAACTGCACGAAGCTCATCCTGGTATCTCATATACCCAAGGTCACCTTAAAGACGTCGTCATTAGCATGGGAGAACTTGTGGTCCCACCTGACCTAATTCTCGGAAGAATGTGTTTGGTAACCCATCCTGAACATCTGCATCTGCACTATTAATCCCTCACACCTGTACACGACGTCGGTTGTAGCAGACCAAAAGCCGTCTCAGTAATCATGGGTGACTTAACCCTTTCCATAAGAAGCGCGGCTCTTACGAGCTGAACCTCAAGTCCACCAGCATGGAGAGAGGCCAGACACTTGCCACATTCGGTTCCCACGTCTCGCATTCCCTCTGGCGTTAGCTCCCCCTCACAGACCTGACTTCACCGCTTCTTGAATACCCGTGTATCACCGGAGCCAAGGAGTCGGGCAGTTGACTCACCACGAGAGTGCACGTGTCCCACCCCAGTACCTGAAGTCTTGGCCACGTAACTCCAGACTCCAGCCGCCACTAGGGCGTCTCCGTTAGTAGATGTCCCATTGGGACTCCTGACGCTTCGTCATCCTGGCGGGTTTCACCGTGTTGCCTCTTCGTTCGACGTCTACCTTCGGAAGGACTCACGTGGGACATCGCCACCGCCCGTCGCGAGCAGTAGCTATAACAACGAGGGACCTACGGCCACGCCCGCGGCACTCCTGCATCCCTGGCGTCTCTCCAGGAGCCTCCTGCTTCCTTATCTTAATCCGGTAGTCGCCGCACACTCCAGGAGCCGCGATGCGGGCCACACCCATCTCCTCCTACAGGAATTCCACGTTGACTCTATAGCCTCGCACGTGCTCCTGCTTCATCTGACGCCTCCTACCATCACCACAGGACCCCCGCCAAGCCTGCCTCGTTCTCCTTACCCTACCACAACTGACCTCTTCTTTCCTCCTTTACTCCTGTCCTTCCAGTATCTTCTTACTTCCCTCTGTTACCTCGCCTTGTATAACCTAAAAGCATTGTTACTGTTGTTTCGCGTGTTTCCGTGTCCTATCTCGGGTATGCCACTGAAAAAAAAAAAGAAGACGAAAACACTCGCTTAAAGTGAATAGAAATAAACCTTGTGTTACGCTCCTTCATGTGTGGCCATACATCGAAAAGTCGTGGGACAGAGAACATGACGATGTGGCAGGACCGTTTCTGGGGCGTATGTATTTGGTCCTCACTAATGTTCAAAATGGTCAGAGGCAAGAATTATGACCAGTACATCAGCACTCATCATGGGCCGCCCTTAATGTTAGTGATGATGAAAACCAATTCACCAGTAATGAATTTGGCCTATTTATGCAAGAGAAACTGGATTGACCAGGTGACTTGTGATCCTTTTTCGCCCTAACTCTAATGGAATGGTTGAGAGAGCTGTTCAAACGTTAAGAATTGGGCTAAAGAAAATGAGAAAAGCAGACATTAAAACAAGGTCGTCCAGGTGCTTATTCAGATATAATATTGACCACAGTCTGTAGGTGGTAGTACCCTGGCACGACTGCTAATGGGTAGAATCTACAGGGACCGCTGGACCTGCTGAGATCAAACGTGGAAAAAGAAAAAAAAAACGATGAAAAGGAAACAACGACAAAAGAAATGTCATCATGATAAGGGCAGATCATTGAGGAAATTTAGGGTAAATGATGAAGTCTTCATGTGGAATTATAGTGTTAGCGGAGCTGGTTGGGTACCAGGAGTGTTAGTGGAGCTGGTTGGGTACCAGGAGTGTTAGTGGAGCTGGTTGGGTACCAGGAGTGTTAGTGGAGCTGGTTGGGTACCAGGAGTGTTAGCGGAGCTGGTTGGGTACCAGGAGTGTTAGCGGAGCTGGTTGGGTACCAGGAGTGTTAGCGGAGCTGGTTGGGTACCAGGAGTGTTAGTGGAGCTGGTTGGGTACCAGGAGTGTTAGCGGAGCTGGTTGGGTACCAGGAGTGTTAGTGGAGGTAGCTGGACCCCGTCATATAAGATAGAACTGTGTGATGATAGAATTGTCATGATATTCAGGAGATATGTTGATCCAATGAGATTTGGCAACGTAAAGTTGTCAGGGCGGGAGCTTGGAGGGAAGTGATCATACAGGAGTGGGGGTGAGGACGGTATGAGTGACACATACCAGGATACAAGACATGTGAGTCCTGAGCAAATTGTGATTCAGGAACCTGATGAACCACCTGAAGATCATAGAGAGGATAAAGTCAGTCTTGCAAGCCAGATAGAGTCTGACATATGCAGGGAAAGACCTGGAGCAAGTTGGTCCTGTCTGCTTCCTACAGGAGGTCCAGGATAAATCAAAACAAAGTCTTGAAGAGTCATGAATGCACCTACGAGAGTAGATTTGCAGAGTATGACAGTAATATCAGAAAGTACAGAACTGTATGTAATGCATTGAAAACAAAACAGAAGAGCAAGTTTTTTTTACTATACTTATATATAATTTCAGGGATGTGTATGTTCTGTTTGTAATTTTTGAATTACTCTATATTTCTGTGATACAGCAAGGAGTTAGTAATTTCCTTGATAATGAACAAGGTTCTAATGCAGTTAAACACATTATTTCATATATACTATTAGTTTCATAATCAAGGGGATAGGATGCCATAAGTCAATATGGAATGAATGCTTTTCTTTTTGACTCAACTAAATTCTGTTTACCCAATGAGAAGAGTATAACCGACTGCTGTAGCGACCAGAAGTTTTCTCAGAGGAAAGCAGTTACTTTTGGAATATCAAGAATTTAATTGGAATTATCTTCACCAATATACTACACTAAATATTGCAACAGGCAAAATTATTTGAAATTTTTTGGAGATAGAATCGTTAAATTCTTTGATGAATGAGATGCCCAAACATCAACAAGATAATCGAAATAAAATAACGAATTTCACGAAACTGATGGAATACTTTCGTGTTACATATAATTACCAGGAGTGAACAGTGTCTCCGGCTGTAAAGTCGTCGATCAGATACAACATAAAAGATTGCTAAGCAAAAGTATAAGTTCCCGGCTCCGTGTGTCCAGCTCGGTTGCCCAAGGTTTGTTACAGGACCCATGTTTATCATCATCTCTTCCAACTAACGAACTGGAGACAGGAAGGATCCACCAGGAGGACGTCTAGATTTTCCGACAACATGATGTAAATCTCAGTCACAGGAGGACTGCTTGAAGATTCGGAGGGATTCAGACAAACTGATGAAGTGGTCAGAGAGAGACTCGGCAAGTGGGTTTCAACGCACATAGTGCAACGTATTGCACTCTGGTGCACAGAAATATAAATCGCCAACACGAAATGTTGGATAAATACGTTGTAGAAGAAAAAGACCTTGGAGTGATCGTCAGTAACAACCTTAAATGCGGTAACTAATGCCTAGTTGCATCCAAATCAAGATAATAGAAGGCTAGCTTTCATCGCCAGAAATATACATAACAACATAGGATACAGCTCTCACCCATTATAATGCCCTAGTCAGACCTTACTTGGGATATGCGCGGGATTTTGGTCACCAAACCTGATCATAGGTGAAGAAAAACTAGAACAAATTCAAAGAAGCGAAAGCAAACCAGTTCCTTCACTTAAAGATAATCCTTATGCATAAAGTTTCAAACACTTAGAGGTATTCTCTCTCTCTCTCTCTCTCTCTCTCTCTCTCTCTCTCTCTCTCTCTCTCTCTCTCTCTCTCTCTCTCTCTCGCACACACACACACACACACACACACACACACACATATATATATATATATATATATATATATATATATATATATATATATATATATATATATATATCTTTCTTTTTTCTTTCATACTATTCGCCATTTCCCGCGTTAGCAAGGTAGCGTTAAGAACAGAGGACTGGGCCTCTGAGGGAATATCCTCACCTGGCCTCGTTCTCTGTTCCTTCTTTTGGAAAATTAAAAAAAAAAAAAAAACGAGAGGGGAGGATTTCCAGCCCCCCGCTCCCTCCCCTTTTAGTCGCCTTCTACGACACGCAGGGAATACGTGGGAAGTATTCTTTCTCCCCTATCCCCAGGGATATATATATATATATATATATATATATATATATATATATATATATATATATATATATATATATTCATTTATTATACTTTGTCGATGTCTCCCGCGTTAGCGAGGTAGCGCAAGGAAACAGACGAATGGCCCAACCCACCCACATACACGTCCACACTCGCACATATACATACCTATACATTTCAACGTATACATATATATATATATATATATATATATATATATATATATATATATATATATATAAGAGTAAATGTGAATAAGAGCAAGGTTATTAGGTACAGTAGGGTTGAGGGTCAAGTCAATTGGGAGGTGAGTTTGAATGGAGAAAAACTGGAGGAAGTGAAATGTTTTAGATATCTGTGAGTGGATTTGGCAGCGGATGGAACCATGGAAGCAGAAGTGAGTCATAGGGTGGGGGAGGGGCGAAAGTTCAGGGAGCGTTGAAAAATGTGTGGAAGGCGAGAACATATCTCGGAAAGCAAAAATGGGTATGTTTGAAGGAATAGTTGCTCCAACAGTGTTGTATGGTTGCGAGGTGTGGGCTATAGGTAAGGTTGTGTGGAGGAGGGTGGATGTGTTGGAAATGAGATGTTTGAGGACAATATGTGGTGTGAGGTGGTTTGATCGAGTAAGTAATGAAAGGGTAAGAGAGATGTGTGGTAATATGAAGAGTGTGGTTGAGAGAGCAGAAGAGGATGTTTTGAAATGGTTTGGTCACATGGAGAGAATGAGTGAGGAAAGATTGACAAAGAGGATATATGCGTCAGAAGTGGAGGGAAAAAGACAAAGTGGGAGACCAAATTGAAGGTGGAAAGATGGAGTGAAAAAGATATTGAGCGATCGGGGCCTGAACATGCAGGAGGGTGAAAGGCGTGCAAGGAATAGAGTGAATTGGAACGATGTGGTGTATCGGGGTCGACGTTCTGTCAATGGATTGAACCAGGGCATGTGAAGCATCTGGAGTAAACTGTGGAAAGTTTTGTGGGGTCTGGAAGTGGAAAGGGAGCTGTGGTTTCGTTGCATTACACATGACAGCTAGAGACTGACTGTGAACGATTGTGGCCTTTGTTCTCTTTTCCTAGCGCTGCTTTGCGCGCGCCTGCGGGGGGGAGGGGGTTATCATTTCATGTGTGGCGGGGTGGCGAATGGGAATGAACAAAGGCAGCAAGTATGAATCATGTACATGTGCATATATGTATATGTCTGTGTATGTATATATATGTTTACGTTGAAGTGTATAGGTATGTATATGTGCGTGTTTAGACGTGTATGTATATACATGTGTATGTGGGTGGGTTGGGCCATTCTTTTGTCTGTTTCCTTGCGTTACCTCGCAAACGCGGGAGACAGCGACAAAGTATAATAGGTATATAGATAAATAGATAAATGAATATATATATATATATATATATATATATATATATATATATATATATATATATATATATATATTTTTTTTTTTTTTTTTTCTTTCTTTTTTGCCGCTGTCTCCCGCGTTTGCGAGGTAGCGCAAGGAAACAGACGAAAGAAATGGCCCAACCCACCCCCATACACATGCCTTGATTCAATCCACTGACAGCACGTCAACCCCGGTATACCACATCGCTCCAATTCACTCTATTCTTTGCCCTCCTTTCACCCTCTTGCATGTTCAGGCCCCGATCACACAAAATCTTTTTCACTCCATCTTTCCACCTCCAATTTGGTCTCCCTCTTCTCCTCGTTCCCTCCACCTCCGACACATATATCCTCTTGGTCAATCTTTCCTCACTCATTCTCTCCATGTGACTAAACCATTTCAAAACACCCTCTTCTGCTCTCTCAACCACGCTCTTTTTATTTCCACACATCTCTCTTACCCTTACGTTACTTACTCGATCAAACCACCTCACACCACACATTGTCCTCAAACATCTCATTTCCAGCACATCCATCCTCCTGCGCACAACTCTATCCATAGTCCACGCCTCGCAACCATACAACATTGTTGGAACCACTACTCCTTCAAACATACCCATTTTTGCTTTCCGAGATAATGTTCTCGACTTCCACACATTCTTCAAGGCTCCCAGAATTTTCTCCCCCTCCCCCACCCTATGATCCACTTCCGCTTCCATGGTTCCATCCGCTGCCAGATCCACTCCCAGATATCTAAAACACTTCACTTCCTCCAGTTTTTCTCCATTCAAACTCACCTCCCAATTGAATTGACCCTCAACCCTACTGTACCTAATAACCTTGCTCTTATTCACATTAACTCTTAACTTCTTTCACACACTTTACCAAACTCAGTCACCAGCTTCTGCAGTTTCTCACATGAATCAGCCACCAGCGCTGTATTATCAGCGAACAACAACTGACTCACTTCCCAAGCTCTCTCATCCCCAACAGACTTCATACTTGCCCCTCTTTCCAAAACTCTTGCATTTACCTCCCTAACAACCCCATCCATAAACAAATTAAACAACCATGGAGACATCACACACCCCTGCCGCAAACCTACATTCATATAGATATATATATATATATATATATATATATATATATATATATATATATATATATATATATATATATATTTGCTTTGTCGCTGTCTCCCGCGTTTGCGAGGTAGCACAAGGAAACAGACGAAGAAATGGCCCAACCCAACCCCATACACATGTATATATATACGTCCACACACGCAAAATATACATACCTACACAGCTTTCCATGGTTTACCCCAGACGCTTCACATGCCCTGATTCAATCCACTGACAGCACGTCAACCCCGGTATACCACATCGATCCAATTCACTCTATTCCTTGCCCTCCTTTCACCCTGCTGCATGTTCAGGCCCCGATCACACAAAATCTTTTTCACTCCATCTTTCCACCTCCAATTTGGTCTCCCACTTCTCCTCGTTACCTCCACCTCCGACACATATATCCTCTTGGTCAACCTTTCCTCACTCATTCTCTCCATGTGCCCAAACCATTTCAAAACACCCTCTTCTGCTCTCTCAACCACGCTCTTTTTATTTCCACACATCTCTCTTACCCTTACGTTACTTACTCGATCAAACCACCTCACACCACACATTGTCCTCAAACATCTCATTTCCATCACATCCATCCACCTGCGCACAACTCTATCCATAGCCCACGCCTCGCAACCATACAACATTGTTGGAACCACTATTCCTTCAAACATACCCATTTTTGCTTTCCGAGATAATGTTCTCGACTTCCACACATTCTTCAAGGCTCCCAGAATTTTCGCCCCCCTCACCCACCCTATGATCCACTTCCGCTTCCATGGTTCCATCCGTTGCCAAATCCACTCCCAGAGATCTAAAACACTTTACTTCCTCCAGTTTTTCTCCATTCAAACTTACCTCCCAATTGACTTGACCCTCAACCCTATTGTACCTAATAATCTTGCTCTTATTCACATTTACTCTTAACTTTCTTCTTTCACACAGTTTACCAAACTCAGTCACCAGCTTCTGCAGTTTCTCACATGAATCAGCCACCAGCGCTGTATCATCAGCGAACAACAACTGACTCACTTCCCAAGCTCTCTCATCCCCAACAGACTTCATACTTGCCCCTCTTTCCAAAACTCTTGCATTCACCTCCCTAACAACCCCATCCATAAACAAATTAAACAACCATGGAGACATCACACACCCCTGCCGCAAACCTACATTCACTGAGAACCAATCACTTTCCTCTCTTCCTACACGTACATATGCCTTACATCCTCGATAAAAACTTTTCACTGCTTCTAACAACTTGCCTGCCACACCATATATTCTTAATACCTTCCACAGAGCATCGCTATCAACTCTATCATATGCATTCTCCAGATCCATAAATGCTACATACAAATCCATTTGCTTTTCTAAGTATTTCTCACATACATTCTTCAAAGCAAACACCTGATCCACACATCCTCTACCACTTCTGAAACCACACACACACACACACACACACACACACACACACACACACACACACACACATATATATATATATATATATATATATATATATATATATATATATATATATATATATATATATATATACACACACACACACACACACACACACACATATATATATATATATATATATATATATATATATATATATATATATATACATATATATATTCTTTTTTTCATATTATTCGCCATTTTCCGCGTTAGCGAGGTAGCGTTAAGAACAGAGGACTGAGCCTTTGAGGGAATATCCTCACTTGGCCCCCTTCTCTGTTCCTTCTTTTGGAAAATTAAATACGAGAGGGGAGGATTTCCAGCCCCCCGCTCCCTTCCCTTTTAGTCGCATTCTACGACACGCAGGGAATGCGTGAGAAGTATTCTTTCTCCCCTATCCCCAGGGATAATATATATATATATATATATATATATATATATATATATATATATATATATATATATATATATATATATCCCTGGGGATAGGGGAGCAAGAATACTTCCCACGTATTCCCTGCGTGTCGTAGAAGGCGACTAAAAGGGGAGGGAGCGGGGGGCTGGAAATCCTCCCCTCTCGTTTTTTTTTTTAATTTTCCAAAAGAAGGAACAGAGAATTGGGCCAGGTGAGGGTAGTCCCTCAAAGGCCCAGTCCTCTGTTCTTAACGCTACCTCGCTAATGCGGGAAATGGCGAATAGTTTGAAAGAAAAGAAAAGATATATATATATATATATATATATATATATATATATATATATATATATATATATATATATATATATATATATATATATGTGTGTGTGTGTGTGTGTGTGTGTGTGTGTGTGTGTGTGTGTAATAGGATAGCATTGTTGTTTGACACGGCGAGATCTGATTGTGTGCATAAGTTATCGCGCAGTCATATTGTTATCGTGGAAATCAAAGACAGACGGAGCGACAAGTGACCAGATGGTCGCCAGTGTTGTCATATCTATCTAACCTGTTTTGTATCCTTGACTCATAGTTGTTATATGATATGTTGGAAATATTATATCTTGCAATCAAGAACATATTTTATTGCTAGAGCCACTATATGGGGCAGGGAGATCATATGTTGGCAAACCCACAGTGTTGATCGGTGTCCCGGGTCAACAGCGAGGGGCCGACAGCCACATACTGACCCCCATCACATCCCTCCCGCGGTGGGGAGGAGGGAAGAGGCCACATATGGGTACTCTTGTAATGTTGTTTAGCCAGTAAGGAGCAAAGTATCAATTTGTAAGAATAATGTAAGGAATTAATACGTAAAATAACCCCTGGCATGTATCATGAGTATAGCTGAAGGTTAATTATAGAAACTGAATTGTACGGGACATGTCATCTTAGCAGTTTCCATATAGGATTACGCCATATGCAAAAGTTTATTATCTATGGTGCTCAATTAAGTACATACTGTGATACAATTTCAAATAAGGTCACCGCGAAAATGTATCGAGTGTGGAAGTGACAATGTGAAGTTGGAAGCTGACAAAGTGACATAGCAAAGTAATTAACCAGGGAAACTGAAATGATCGCCTTGGTAACCCAACGTGATTTCAAGTCAGGCAGTAAACACACGAGACGCAGTTGTGGCTCAGTTCAGTACCCTACCTCCTCCCCCACTTGGAGACAGTTACCCAGCCCGGGAGGAATAGCATTCAACATCCACTAAGAAATCCCGGTAACTAGCGCCTCAATTTGTTACAAAAGGTGTCTTTATACATAGTGCATGGCTCGCCCCCTGTGAGGGTAAGGAGCCAATAATGTGTCTACAAGAGACATTCATGAATTCGATTCCAACAGAGCGGCACGAGAGGCGCGGAAAGCAGCTGGTGTGTCCCGTGCAGCATGTGTGAGTATTGAGGACGTGTTTCTGGCATGACTGACTCAACGCTGTTGAAGGAAACGCGAGGACGGACGGACCGACCTGACGTGGAGGACGTGGGGTCATTGCTTGGCCAGACACACTCACGCCCATAGACCTGGCTGTCGTCCACCTACTAAATAGCCATCTAAGACCATGTGTTACACACTCAGGTGAACTTTCAGCACCAGAGAAGAAGGAACCCCGTGCAACTGAGAATTAGGATGTTTATTTACTATTAGCATTTGTGTTAGGATATAAGTCACATTATTTCTGATACTGTAAGTAGCCTTAGATATTTAGTATCAAGTTAACGTCCACGGACCCATACATAATGATTATGTTAGTAGCGTTGTGATCAGTGAGATATTAAGATCCCAATCACAGCGTGCTTACGCACATTTAACTGTCAGGTTATGTGGACTCGTGTCATTGAATGTAAGAACGTTACTGGCCTTTCCTTAGTCTACAGGAAAGTGAGTAAAGTATGCTTGGTAGTCCATTATCCTAGTTGGGTCATTAATGTCTTTATTAAGGAGATTTACTCAAGCCATGGTTATGGGCCTCCATGGTAATCTCACTTGAACATTATCAACCGTCAAATAAAAATCTTTATTAAGTACTATTAGCAATAATAAAGCAACGACAGTATTTTTGTATTCTCATAAATATATATATATATATATGTTTTCTTTCTTTCTTTCAAACTATTCGCCATTCCCCGCGTTAGCGAGGTAGCGTTAAGAACAGAGTACTGGGCCTTTGAGGGAATATCCTCACCTGGCCCCCTTCTCTGTTCCTTCTTTTGGAAAATTAAAAAAAAAAAAAAGAGAGGGGAGGATTTCCAGCCACCCGCTCCCTCCCCTTTTAGTCGCCTTCTACGACACGCAGGGAATACGTGGGAAGTATTCTTTCTCTCCTATCCCCAGGGATAATATATATATATATATATATATATATATATATATATATATATATATATATATATATATATATATACATATATATATATATATTCCTGATACAGCGCTGGTGGCTGATTCATGTGAGAAACTGCAGAAGCTGGTGACTGAGTTTGGTAAAGTGTGTGAAAGAAGAAAGTTAAGAGTAAATGTGAATAAGAGCAAGGTTATTAGGTACAGTAGGGTTGAGGGTCAAGTCAATTGGGAGGTGAGTTTGAATGGAGAAAAACTGGAGGAAGTGAAGTGTTTTAGAAATCTGGGAGTGGATCTGGCAGCGGATGGAACCATGGAAGCGGAAGTGGATCATAGGGTGGGGGAGGGGGCGAAAATTCTGGGAGCCTTGAAGAATGTGTGGAAGTCGAGAACATTATCTCGGAAAGCAAAAATGGGTATGTTTAAGGTATAGTGGTTCCAACAATGTTGTATGGTTGCGAGGCGTGGGCTATGGATAGAGTTGTGCGCAGGAGGATGGATGTGCTGGAAATGAGATGTTTGAGGACAATGTGTGGTGTGAGGTGGTTTGATCGAGTAAGTAACGTAAGGGTAAGAGAGATGTGTGGAAATAAAAAGAGCGTGGTTGAGAGAGCAGAAGAGGGTGTTTTGAAATGGTTTGGGCACATGGAGAGAATGAGTGAGGAAAGATTGACCAAGAGGATATATGTGTCGGAGGTGGAGGGAACGAGGAGAAGAGGGAGACCAAATTGGAGGTGGAAAGATGGAGTGAAAAAGATTTTGTGTGATCGGGGCCTGAACATGCAGGAGGGTGAAAGGAGGGCAAGGAATAGAGTGAATTGGAGCGATGTGGTATACCGGGGTTGACGTGCTGTCAGTGGATTGAATCAAGGCATGTGAAGCGTCTGGGGTAAACCATGGAAAGTTGTGTAGGTATGTATATTTGCGTGTGTGGACGTATGTATATACATGTGTATGGGGGTGGGTTGGGGCATTTCTTTCGTCTGTTTCCTTGCGCTACCTCGCAAACGCGGGAGACAGCGACAAAGCAAAAAAAAAAAAAAAAAAAAATATTCCTATGAGTCGACGGGGAAAATGAAACACGATAAGTTCCCAAGTGCATTTTCATGTAATAATCACATCATCAGGGGAGACACAAGAGAGAAATATAAGTCAGTTGATATACATCGAAGAGACGAAGCTAGGACGCCATTTGGTAAGCGTGATTGTCCAAAACATACAACGAGCGTTCATAAGCCTATCATTTTACAAATTTTATCAACAATAAAGTTATCTAAATTGTATAGACCATCACTCATATTAAGATTATAATTCTTTTTTGTACTTAATAATAGAAGCTTCAATGATATTTCTCTTGGTGATAGAGTTAGAGTTAATAACTGATATGGCGTTAATCCAATCAATACAATGATCATAGTTTTTAACATGATTAAACAAGAATCTTTTCGTTCTCCGTTTTAATAATAATTTCACTTTGCTTCCCATGTCGCTTAAATCCTTTAATGTAAATGCTGCCTTTAGCAACAATAATACTATAAAGATTATCATAATCAGGAATTCACCAGAAAATTCTCTTGGTTGCATCTATAAAGTTCCTTGTGGAAACTGTGATAAATTTTATGTTGGTCAGACTGGTAAGGATCTTTCTGTTAGACTTAAGCAACATAAATATAATTAAAGAACGACACAAGAATCAAATGCCTTGTTTAATCACGTTAAAAACTATGATCATTTGATCAGTTATTAACTCTATTACCAACAGAAATATCATTGAATCTTCTATTATTAAATACACAAAGAATTATAATCTTAACAGTAGTGATGGTCTATACAAATTAGATAACTTTATTGTTGATAAGATTTGTAAAATGATAAGTTTATGAACGTTCGTTGTATGTTTTGGACAATCACATGTTTACCAGATGGCGTCCTAGCTTCGTCTCTTCGATGTATATCAACTGACTTATATTTCTCTCTTGTGTCTCCCCTGATGATGTGATTATTACACGAAAGTGCACTTGGGAACTTTTCGTGTTTCATTTTCCCAGTGGACTCATAGGAATATATATATATATATATATATATATATATATATATATATATATATATATATATATATATATATATATATATATATATTGCGAGGTAGCGCAAGGAAACATACGAAGGAAATGCCCCAACCCACCCCCATACACATGTATATACATACGTCCACACACGCAAATATACATACCTACACAGCTTTCCATGGTTTACCCCAGACGCTTCACATGCCTTGATTCAATCCACTGACGGCACGTCAACCCCGGTATACCACATCGCTCCAATTCACTCTATTCCTTGCCCTCCTTTCACCCTCCTGCATGTTCAGGCCCCGATCACACAAAATCTTTTTCACTCCATCTTTCTTTTTCTTTCAAACTATTCGCCATTTCCCGTGTTAGCGAGGTAGCGTTAAGAACAGAGAACTGGGCCTTTGAGGGAATATCCTTACCTGGCCCACCTTCCCTGTTCCTTCTTTTGGAAAATTAAAAAAAATAATGAGAGGGGAGGATTTCCAGCCCCCCGCTGGAAATAATATATATATATATATATATATATATATATATATATATATATATATATATATATATATATATATATATATAGATATAGATATATATATATATATATATATATATATATATATATATATATATATATATATATATATATTTTATTTTATTATACTTTGTCGCTGTCTCCCGCGTTTGCGAGGTAGCGCAAGGAAACAGACGAAAGAAATGGCCCAACCACCCCCCCATACACATGTATATACATACGTCCACACACGCAAATATACATACCTACACAGCTTTCCATGGTTTACCCCAGACGCTTCACATGCCTTGATTCAATCCACTGACAGCACGTCAACCCCGGTATACCACATCGCTCCAATTCACTCTATTTCTTGCCCTCCTTTCACCCTCCTGCATGTTCAGGCCCCGATCACACAAAATCTTTTTCACTCCATCTTTCCACCTCCAATTTGGTCTCCCTCTTCTCCTCGTTCCCTCCACCTCCGACACATATATCCTCTTGGTCAATCTTTCCTCACTCATTCTCTCCATGTGCCCAAACCACTTCAAAACACCCTCTTCTGCTCTCTCAACCACGCTCTTTTTATTTCCACACATCTCTCTTACCCTTACGTTACTCACTCGATCAAACCACTTCACACCACACATTGTCCTCAAACATCTCATTTCCAGCACATCCATCCTCCTGCGCACAACTCTATCCATAGCCCACGCCTCGTAACCATACAACATTGTTGGAACCACTATTCCTTCAAACATACCCATTTTTGCTTTCCGAGATAATGTTCTCGACTTCCACACATTCTTCAAGGCCCCCAGAATTTTCGCCCCCTCCCCCACCCTATGATCCATTTCCGCTTCCATGGTTCCATCCGCTGCCAGATCCACTCCCAGATATCTAAAACACTTCACTTCCTCCAGTTTTTCTCCATTCAAACTCACCTCCCAATTGACTTGATCCTCAACCCTACTGTACCTAATAACCTTGCTCTTATTCACATTTACTCTTAACTTTCTTCTTCACACACTTTACCAAACTCAGTCACCAGCTTCTGCAGTTTCTCACATGAATCAGCCACCAGCGCTGTATCATCAGCGAACAACAACTGACTCACTTCCCAAGCTCTCTCATCCCCAACAGACTTCATACTTGCCCCTCTTTCCAAAACTCTTGCATTCACCTCCCTAACAACCCCATCCATAAACAAATTAAACAACCATGGAGACATCACACACCCCTGCCGTAAACCTACATTCACTGAGAACCAATCACTTTCCTCTCTTCCTACACGTACACATGCCTTACATCCTCGATAAAAACTTTTCACTGCTTCTAACAACTTGCCTCCCACACCATATATTCTTAGTACCTTCCACAGAGCATCTCTATCAACTCTATCATATGCCTTCTCCAGATCCATAAATGCTACATACAAATCCATTTGCTTTTCTAAGTATTTCTCACATACATTCTTCAAAGCAAACACCTGATCCACACACACACACACACATATATATATATATATATATATATATATATATATATATATATATATATATATATATATATATATATATATATATATATATACATATATATATATATATGTATATATATATATATATGTATATATATATATATATATATATATATATATATATATATATATATATATATATATATATATATATATATATATACATACCTACACAGCTTTCCATGGTGTACCCCAGACGCTTCACATGCCCTGGTTCAATCCATTGACAGCACGTCGACCCCGGTATACCACATCATTCCAATTCACTTTATTCCTTGCACGCTTTTCACCCTCCTGCATGTTCAGGCCCCGATCGCTTAGAATCTTTTTCACTCCATCTTCCCACCTCCAATTTGGTCTACCACTTCTCCTCGTTCCCTCCACCTCTGACACATATATCCTTTTTGTCAATCTTTCCTCACTCATTCTCTCCATGTGACTAAAGCATTTCAACACACCCTCTTCTGCTCTCTCAACCACACTCTTTTTCTACCACACATCTCTCTTACCCTTTCATTACATACTCGATGAAACCACCTCACACCACATATTGTACTTAGACATCTCATTTCCAACACATCCACCCTCCTCCGAATAACTCTATCTATAGCCAACGCCTCGCAACCATATAACATTGTTGGAACCAATATTTCTTCAAACATACACATTTTTGCTTTCCGAGATAACGTTCTCGACTTCCACACATTCTTTAACGCTCCCAGAACCTTCACCCCGTCCTCCACCCTGTGACTCACTTCCGCTACCATGGTTCCATCCGCTGCTAAATCCTATCTCAGATATCTAAAACACTTCACTTCCACCAGTTTTTCTCCATTCAACGTTACCTCCCAATTGACTTGTCCCTTTACCCTACCCTGCTGTACCTAATAATCTTGCCCTTATTCACAATTACTCTCAGCTTTCTTCTTTCAGACACTTTACCAAACTCAGTCACCAGCTTATGCAGTTTCTCACTCGAACTTGCCACCAGTGCTGTATCATCAGTGAACAACAACTGACTCACTTCCCAAGCCCTCTCATCCACAACAGACTGCATACTTGCCCTTCTCTCCAAAACTCTTGCATTCACCTCCCTAACAACCCCATCCATAAACAAATTAAACAACCATCACGTACCCCTGCCTCAAACCGACATTTAGTGGAAACCAGTTACTTTCCTCTCTTCCTCCTCGTACACATGCATTACATCCTCGATAAAAACTTTTCACATCTTCCAGCAACTTGCCTCCCACAGCATATACTCTTAATACCTTCCACAGAGCATCTCTATCAACTCTATCACATGCCTTCTCCCGATCCATGAATGCTACATACACAACCATTTGTTTTTCTAAGTATTTCTCGCATTCTTCAAAGCAGACACCTGATCCACACTTCCTCTATCACTTCTGAAACCACACTGCTCTTCCCCAATCTGATGCTCTGTACATGCCTTCACCCTCTCAATCAATACTCTCCCACATAATTTCCCAGGAATACTCAACAAACTTATACCTTTGTAATTTGAACACTCACCTTCCATACGATTTCCCAGGAATACACAACAGACTTCTACCTCTGTAATTTGAACACTCACCTTTATCCCCTTTGACTTTGTACAGTGGCACTATGCATGCATTTCGCCAACCCTCAGGCACTTCACCGTGAGCCATACATACGTTGAATATCCTCACCAACCAGTCAACAACACAGTCACCCCCCCATTTTGATAAGTTCCACTGCAATACCATCCAAACCCGCCGCCTTGCCGGCTTTCATCCACAAAGCTTTCACTACCTCTTCTCTGTTGACCAAACCATTCACCCTGACCCTCTCACTTCGCACACCACCTCGACCAAAACACCCTATATCTGCCATTCTATCATCTAACACATTCAACAAACCTTCAAAATACTCACTCCATCTCTTTCTCACATCACCACTACTTGTTATTACCCCCCATTAACTCCCTTCACCGATGTTCCCATTTGTTCTCTTGTCTTACGCACTATATTTACCTCCTTCCAAAACATCTTTTTATTATTCTCCACAGAATTTAATAATACTCTCTCACCCCTACTGTCATTTGCCCTCTTTTTCACCTCTTGCACCTTTCTATTGACCTCTTGCCTCTTTCTTTTATACATCTCTCAGTCATATGCACTTTTTCTCTGCAAAAACCGTCCAATTTCCTCTCTCTTCTCTTTCACTAATAATCTTACTTCTTCATCCCACCACTCGCTACCCTTTCTAATCTGCCCTCCTCCCACGTTTCTCATGCCGCAAGCATCTTTTGCACAAACCATCACTGCTTCCCTAAATACATCCCATTCCTCTTCCACTCCCCTTACGTCCTTTGCTCTCACCTTTTTCCATTCTGCATTCAGTCTCTCCTGGTACTTCCTCACACAAGTCTCCTTCCCAAGCTCACTTACTCTCACCACTCTCTTCACCCCAAAATTTTCTCTACTTTTCTGGAAGCCTCTTCAAATCTTCACCTTCACCTCCACAAGATAATGATCAGACATCCCTCCAGTTGCACCTCTCAGCACATAAACGTCCAAAAGTCTCTCTTTCACGCGCTTGTCAATTAGCATGTTGTCCAATAACGCTCTCTGGCCATCTCTCCTACTTTCATACGTATACTTATACATATATTTCTTTTTAAACCAGGTATTCCCAGTCACCAATCCTTTTTCAGCACACAAATCTACAAGGTCCTCAACATTTCCATTTACTACACTGAACACCCATTGTACACCAATTATTTCATCAACTGCCACATATCTCACCTTTCCATTCAAATCACCCATCACTATAAACCGGCCTCGTGCATCAAAACCGCTAACTCACCCAGCTGCTCCCAAAACACTTGCCTCTCATGATCTCTCTTCTCATGCTCAGGTGCATAGGCACCAATAATCACCCATCTCTCTCCATCCACTTTTACCCATATCAATCTAGAGCTTACTTTCTTACATTCTATCACATACTCCCACAACTCCTGTTTCAGGAGTAGTGCTACTCCTTCCTTTGCTCTTGTGCTCTCAGCAACCCCGACTTTACTTCAAAAACATTCTTAAACCACTCTTCCCCTTTACCCTTGAGCTTCGTTTCACTCAGAGCCAAAACATCCAGGCTCCTTTCCTCAAGCGTACTACCTATCTCTCCTTTTTTCTTATCTTGGTCACATCCACACACATTTATACACCCCAAGCTAAGCCTTTGAGGAGGATGAGCACTCCCCGCGTGACTCCTTCTCTTTCCCCTTTTAGAAAGTTAAAATACAAGGAAGAAGGGTTTCTAGCCTCCCGCTCCCTTCCCCTTTAGTCGCCTTCTCCGAGAAGGGCGGAATGCGTGGGAAGTATTCTTTCTCCCCTATCCCCGGGGGATATATGTATATATATATATATATATATATATATATATATATATATATATATATATATATATATATATATATATATATGTATATATATATATATATATATATATATATATATATATATATATATATATATATATATGTATATATATATATATATATATATATATTTTTTTTTTTTTCATACTATTTGCCATTTCCCGCATTAGCGAGATAGCGTTAAGAACAGAGAACTGGGCCTTAGAGGGAATATCCTCACCTGACCCCCTTCTCTGTTCCTTCTTTTGGAAAATTAAAAAAAACAAGAAAGGGGAGGATTTCCAGCCACCCGCTCCCTCCCCTTTTAGTCGCCTTCTACGACACGCAGGGAATACGTGGGAAGTATTCTTTCTCCCCTATACCCAGATATATATATATATATATATATATATATATATATATATATATATATATATATATATATATATATATATATATTTATTTATTTTATTTATTTATTATACTTAGTCACTGTCTCCCGCGTTAGCGAGGCAGCGCAAGGAAACAGACGAAAGAATGGCCCAACCCACTCAAATACACATGTGTATACATAAACACCCACACACACATATACATACCTATACGTTTCAATGTATACATACATATACATATATACACATGTACATATTCATACTTACTGCCTTTATCCATTCCCGCTGCAACCCCACCACAACCTTCCCCCCCATGTGTACGAGCTAGCGCTAGGGAAAGACAACAAGGGCCACATTCATTCACACTCAGTCTCTAGCTGTCATTTGTAATGCACCAAAACCACAGCTCCCTTTCCACATTCAGGCCCTGGTTCAATCCACTGACAGCACGTCGACCCCAGTATACCACGTCGTTCCAATTCACTCTATTCCTTGCACGCCTTTCACCCTCATGTATGTTCAAGCCCCAATCACTCAAAATCTTTTACACTCCATCCTTCCACCTCCAATTTGGTCTCCCACTTCTTGTTTCCTCCACCTCTGACATGTATATCTTCTTTGTCAATCTTTCCTCAATCATTCTCTCCCTGTGACCAAACCATTTAAATACACCATCTTCTGCTCTCTCAACCACACTTTTTATTACCACACATCTCTCTTACCCTTTTATTGCTTATTCGATCAAACCACCTCACACCACATACTGTCCTCAAACATCTCATTTCCAACACATCCACCCTCCTCCGCACAACCCTATCTATAGCCCATGCTTTGCAACCATGCAACATTGTTGGAACCACTATTCCTTCAAACATAACCTTTTTTTTGCTCTCCAAGATAACGTTCTTGCCTTCCACACATTCTTCAAAGCTCTCAGAACCTTTGCCCCCTCCCCCACCCTGTGATTCACTTCCACTTCCATGGTTCCACCCACTGCTAAATCCACTCCTAGATATCTAAAACACTTCACTTCCTCCAGTTTTTCTCCATTCAAACTTACCTCCCAATTAACTTGTCCGTCAACCTTAATGAACCTAATTACCTTGCTCTTATCCACATTTACTCTCAGCTTTCTTCTTTCACACACTTTACCAAACTCAGTCACCAACTTCTGCAGTTTCTCACCTGAATCAGACACCAGTGCTGTATCATCAGCGAACAACAACTGACTCACTTCCCAAGCCCTCTCATCCACAACAGACTGCATACTTGCCCCTCTCTCCAAAACTCTTGCATATATATATATATATATATATATATATATATATATATATATATATATATATATATATATATATATGTATATATATATATAGAAAGAGAGAGAGAGAGAGGATGTAGAGGATGGTAGAGGATGTGTGGATCAGGTGTTTGCTTTGAAGAATGTATGTGAGAAATACTTAGAAAAGCAAATGGATTTATATGTAGCATTTATGGATGTGGAGAAGGCATATGATAGAGTTGATAGAGATGCTCTGTGGAAGGTATTAAGAATATATGGTGTGGGAGGCAAGTTGTTAGAAGCAGTGAAAAGTTTTTATCGAGGATGTAAGGCATGTGTACGTATAGGAAGAGAGGAAAGTGATTGGTTCTCAGTGAATGTAGGTTTGCGGCAGGGGTGTGTGATGTCTCCATGGTTGTTTAATTTGTTTATGGATGGGGTTGTTAGGGAGGTGAATGCAAGAGTTTTGGAAAGAGGGGCAAGTATGAAGTCTGTTGGGGATGAGAGAGCTTGGGAAGTGAGTCAGTTGTTGTTCGCTGATGATACAGCGCTGGTGGCTGATTCATGTGAGAAACTGCAGAAGCTGGTGACTGAGTTTGGTAAAGTGTGTGAAAGAAGAAAGTTAAGAGTAAATGCGAATAAGAGCAAGGTTATTAGGTACAGTAGGGTTGAGGGTCAAGTCAATTGGGAGGTGAGTTTGAATGGAGAAAAACTGGAGGAAGTGAAGTGTTTTAGATATCTGGGAGTGGATCTGGCAGCGGATGGAACCATGGAAGCGGAAGTGGATCATAGGGTGGGGGAGGGGGCGAAAATTCTGGGAGCCTTGAAGAATGTGTGGAAGTCGAGAACATTATCTCGGAAAGCAAAAATGGGTATGTTTGAAGGAATAGTGGTTCCAACAATGTTGTATGGTTGCGAGGCGTGGGCTATGGATAGAGTGGTGCGCAGGAGGATGGATGTGCTGGAAATGAGATGTTTGAGGACAATGTGTGGTGTGAGGTGGTTTGATCGAGTAAGTAACGTAAGGGTAAGAGAGATGTGTTTTGAAATGGTTTGGGCACATGGAGAGAATGAGTGAGGAAAGATTGACCAAGAGGATATATGTGTCGGAGGTGGAGGGAACGAGGAGAAGAGGGAGACCAAATTGGAGGTGGAAAGATGGAGTGAAGAAGATTTTGTGTGATCGGGGCCTGAACATGCAGGAGGGTGAAAGGAGGGCAAGGAATAGAGTGAATTGGAGCGATGTGGTATACCGGGGTTGACGTGCTGTCAGTGGATTGAATCAGAGCATGTGAAGCGTCTGGGGTAAACCATGGAAAGCTGTGTAGGTATGTATATTTGCGTATGTGGACGTATGTATATACATGTGTATGGGGGTGGGTTGGGCCATTTCTTTCGTCTGTTTCCTTGCGCTACCTCGCAAACGCGGGAGACAGCGACAAAGCAAAAAAAAAAATATATATATATATATATATATATATATATATATATATATATATATATATTTATGTGAGTGTGTGTGTGTGTGTGTGTGTGTGTGTGTGTGTATGAATGCAAGAGTTTTGGAAAGAGGGGCAAGTATGCAGTCTGTTGTGGATGAGATAGCTTGGGAAGTGAGTCAGTTGTTGTTCGCTGATGTTACAGCGATGGTGGCTGACTCGGGTAAGAAACTGCAGAAGCCGGTGACCGAGTTTGGTTAAGTGTATGAAAGAAGAAAGCTCAGGGTAAATGTGAATAAGAGCAAGGTTAATAGGTACAGTAGGGTTGAGTGACAAGTCTATTTCTGAGGTAAGTTTAAATGGAGAAAAACTGGAGGAAGTGAAGTGTTTTAAATATCTGGTAGTGGATTTGGCATCGGATGGAACCATGGAAGCGGAAGTGAATCATAGGGTGGAGGAGGGGGCGAAAGTTCTGGGAGCGTTGAAAATATATGGAAGTCGAGAACGTAATCTTGAAAAGCAAAAATGGGTATGTTTGAAGGAATAGTGGTTCCAACAATGTTATATGGTTTCGAGGCGTAGGCTATCGATAGAGTTGTGCGGAGGAGGGTGTATGTGCGGGAAATGAAATGTTTGAGGACGATATGTGGTGTGAGGTGGTTTGATCGAGTAATTAATGAAAGGGTAAGAGAGATGTGTTGTAATGAAAAGAATGTGGTTGAGAGAGCAGAGGAGGGTATTTTGAAATGGCTTGGTCACATGGAGAGAATGAGTGAGAAAAGATTCACAAAGAGGATATAAGTGTCAGAGGTGGAGGGAACGAGGCGAAGTGGGACACCAAATTGGAGATAGAAAGATGGAGTGAAAAAAATTTTGAGTGATCGGGGCCTGAACATGCAGGAGGGTGAAAGGCGTGCAAGGAATAGAGTGAATTGGAACGATGTGGTATACCAGGGTCGACGTGCTGTCAATGGATTGAACCAGGGCATGTGAAGCGTCTGGGGTAAACCATGGAAAGTTGTGTGGGGCTTGGATGTGGAAAGGGAGCTGTGGTTTCGGTGCATTATATATGACAGCTAGAGACTGAGTGTGAACGAATGTGGCCTTTGTTGTCTTTCCTAGCGCTACCTCGCGCACATGCGGGGGGAGGGGGTTTTCATTTCATGTGTGGCGAGGTGGCCATGGGAAAGAATAAGGGCAGACAGTATGAATTATGTATATGTCTATATATGTATATGTCTGTGTGTGTGTGTGTGTATATATATATATATATATATATATATATATATATATATATATATATATATATATTTTTTTTTTTTTTTTCTTTTTGCTTTGTCGCTGTCTCCCGCGTTTGCGAGATAGCGCAAGGAAACAGACGAAAGAAATGGCCCAACCCACCCCCATACACATGTATATACATACGTCCACACACGCAAATATACATACCTACACAGCTTTCCATGGTTTACCCCAGACGCTTCACATGCCCCGATTCAATCCACTGACAGCACGTCAACCCCGGTATACCACATCGCTCCAATTCACTCTATTCCTTGCCCTCCTTTCACCCTCCTGCATGTTCAGGCCCCGATCACACAAAATCTTTTTCACTCCATCTTTCCACCTCCAATTTGGTCTCCCTCTTCTCCTCGTTCCCTCCATCTCCGACACATATATCCTCTTGGTCAATCTTTCCTCACTCATTCTCTCCATGTGCCCAAACCATTTCAAAACACCCTCTTCTGCTCTCTCAACCACGCTCTTTTTATTTCCACACATCTCTCTTACCCTTACGTTACTTACTCGATCAAACCACCTCACACCACACATTGTCCTCAAACATCTCATTTCCAGCACATCCATCCTCCTGCGCACAACTCTATCCATAGCCCACGCCTCGCAACCATACAACATTGTTGGAACCACTATTCCTTCAAACATAGCCATTTTTGCTTTCGCAGATAATGTTCTCGACTTCCACACATTCTTCAAGGCTCCCAGAATTTTCGCCCCCTCCCCCACCCTATGATCCACTTCCGCTTCCATGGGTCCATCCGCTGCCAGATCCACTCCCAGATATCTAAAACACTTCACTTCCTCCAGTTTTTCTCCATTCAAACTCACCTCCCAATTGACTTGACCCTCAACCCTACTGTACCTAATAACCTTGCTCTTATTCACATTTACTCTTAACTTTCTTCTTTCACACACTTTACCAAACTCAGTCACCAGCTTCTGCAGTTTCTCCATGAATCAGCCACCAGCGCTGTATCATCAGCGAACAACAACTGACTCACTTCCCAAGCTCTCTCATCCCCAACAGACTTCATACTTGCCCCTCTTTCCAAAACTCTTGCATTCACCTCCCTAACAACCCCATCCATAAACAAATTAAACAACCATGGAGACATCACACACCCCTGCCGTAAACCTACATTCACTGAGAACCAATCACTTTCCTCTCTTCCTACACGTACACATGCCTTACATCCTCGATAAAAACTTTTCACTGCTTCTAACAACTTTCCTCCCACACCATATATTCTTAATACCTTCCACAGATCATCTCTATCAACTCTATCATATGCCTTCTCCAGATCCATAAATGCTACATACAAATCCATTTGCTTTTCTAAGTATTTCTCACATACATTCTTCAAAGCAAACACCTGATCCACACATCCTCTACCACTTCTGAAACCACACTGCTCTTCCCCAATCTGATGCTCTGTACATGCCTTCACCGTCTCAATCAGTACCGTCCCATATAATTTACCAGGAATACTCAACAAACTTATACCTCTGTAATTTGAGCACTCACTCTTATCCCCTTTGCCTTTGTACAATGGCACTATGCACGCATTCCGCCAATCCTCAGGCACCTCACCGCGAGTCATACATACATTAAATAACCCTACCAACCAGTCAACAATACAGTCACCCCCTTTCTTAATAAATTCCACTGGAATACCATCCAAATATATATATATATATTTATTAATTTATTTATTTATTTGCTTTGTCGCTGTCTCCCGCGTTAGCGAGGTAGCGCAAGGAAACAGACGAAAGAATGGCCCAACCCGCCCACATATACATGTATATACATACACGTCCACACACGCAAACATACATACCTATACATCTCAATGTACACATATATATACACACACAGACATATACATATATACACATGTACATAATTCATACTGTCTGCCTTTATTTGTTCCCATCGCCACCCTGCCACACATGGAATAACAACACCCTCCCCCCTCATGTGTTCGAGGTAGCGCTAGGAAAAGACAACAAAGGCCCCATTCGTTCACACTCAGTCTCTAGCTGTCATGTAATAATGCACCGAAACCACAGCTCCCTTTCCACATCCAGGCCCCACAGAACTTTCCATGGTTTACCCCAGACGCTTCACATGCCCTGGTTCAATCCATTGACAGCACGTCGACCCCGGTATACCACATCGTTCCAATTCACTCTATTCCTTGCACGCCTTTCACCCTCCTGCATGTTCAGGCCCCGATCACTCAAAATCTTTTTCACTCCATCTTTCCACCTCCAATTTGGTCTCCCACATCTCCTCGCTCCCTCCACCTCTGACACATATATCCTCTTGGTCAATCTTTCCTCACTCATTCTCTCCATGTGACCAAACCATTTCAAAACACCCTATTCTGCTTTCTTAACCACACTCTTTTTATTTCCACACATCTCTCTTACCCTTACATTACTTACTCGATCAAACCACCTCACACCACATATTGTCCTCAAACATCTCATTTCCAGCACATCCACCCTCCTGCGCACAACTCTATCCATAGCCCACGCCTCGCAACCATACAATATTGTTGGAACCACTATTCCTTCAAACATACCCATTTTTGCTTTCCGAGATAATGTTCTCGACTTCCAAGCATTCTTCAAGGCTCCCCGAATTTTCGCCCCCTCCCCCACCCTATGATTCACTTCCGCTTCCATAGTTCCATCCGCTGCCAGATCCACTCCCAGATATCTAAGATACTTTACTTCCTCCAGTTTTTCTCCATTCAAACTTACCTCTCAGTTGACTTGGCCCTCAACCCTACTGTACCTAATAACCTTGCTCTTATTCGCATTTACTCTTAACTTTCTTCTTTCACACACTTTACCAAACTCAGTCACCAGCCTCTGCAGTTTCTTACATGAATCAGCCACTAGCGCTGTATCATCAGCGAACAAAAGCTGACTCACTTCCCAAGCTCTCTCATCACAACAGACTGCATACTTGCCCCTCTTTCCAAAACTCTTGCATTCACCTCCCTAACAACCCCATCCATAAACAAATTAAACTACCATGGAGACATCACACACCCCTGCCGTAAACCTACATTCACTGAGAACCAATCACTTTCCTCTCTTCCTACACGTACACATGCCTTACATCCTCGATAAAAACTTTTCACTGCTTCTAACAACTTGCCTCCCACACCATATATTCTTAATACCTTCCACACACCATCTCTATCAACTCTATCATATGCCTTCTCCAGATCCATTAATGGTACATACAAATCCATTTGCTTTTCTAAGTATTTCTCACATACATTCTTCAAAGCAAACACCTGATCCACACATCCTCTACCACTTCTGAAACCACACTGCTTTTCCCCAATCTGATGCTCTGTACATGCCTTCACCCTCTCAATCAATACCCTCCCATATAATTTACCAGGAATACTCAACAAACTTATACCTCTGAAATTAGAGCACTCACTCTTATCCCCTTTGCCTTTGTACAATGGCACTATGCACGCATTCCGCCAATCCTCAGGCACCTCACCATGAGTCATACATACATTAAATAACCTTACCAACCAGTCAATAATACAGTCACCCCCTTTTTTAATAAATTCCACTGCAATACCATCCAAACCCACTGCCTTGCCGGCTTTCATCTTCCGCAAAGCTTTTACTACCTCTTCTCTGTTTACCAAATCATTTTCCCTAATCCTCTCATTTTGCACACCACCTCGACCAAAACACCCTATATCTGCCACTCTCTCATCAAACACATTCAACAAACCTTCAAAATACTCACTCCATCTCTTTCTCATATCACCACTACTTGTTATCACCTCCCCATTTGTGCCCTTCACTGAAGTTCCCATTTGCTCCCTTGTCTTACGCTCTTTATTTACCTCCTTCCAGAGCATCCTTTTATTTTCCCTAAAATTTAATGATACTCTCTCACCCCAACTCTCATTTGCCCTCTTTTTCACCTCTTGCACCTTTCTCTTGACCTCCTGTCTCTTTCTTTTATACATCTCCCACTCAATTGCATTTTTTCCCTGCAAAAATCGTCCAAATGCCTCTCTCTTCTCTTTCACTAATAATCTTACTTCTTCATCCCACCACTCACTACCCTTTCTAATCAACCCACCTCCCACTCTTCTCATGCCACAAGCATCTTTTGCGCAATCCATCACTGATTCCTTAAATACATCCCATTCCTCCCGCACTCCCCTTACTTCCATTGTTCTCACCTTTTTCCATTCTGTACTCAGCCTCTCCTGGTACTTCCTCACACAAGTCTCCTTCCCAAGCTCACTTACTCTCACCACCCTCTTCACCCCAACATTCACCCTTCTTTTCTGAAAACCCATACAAATCTTCACCTAAGTCTCCACAAGATAATGATCAGACATCCCTCCAGTTGCACCTCTCAGCACATTAACATCTAAAAGTCTCTCTTTCGCGCGCCTGTCAATTAACACGTAATCCAATAACGCTCTCTGGCCATCTCTCCTACTTACATACGTATACTTATGTATATCTCGCTTTTTAAACCAGGTATTCCCAATCACCAGTCCTTTTTCAGCACATATATCTACAAGCTCTTCACCATTTCCATTTACAACACTGAACACCCCATGTGTACCAATTATTCCCTCAAATGCCACATTACTCACCTTTGCATTCAAATCACCCATCACTATAACCCGGACTCGTGCATCAAAACCACTAACACACTCATTCAGCTGCTCCCAAAACACTTGCCTCTCATGATCTTTCTTCTCATGCCCAGGTGCATATGCACCAATAATCACCCATCTCTCTCCATCAACTTTCAGTTTTACCCATATTAATCGAGAATTTACTTTCTTACATTCAATCACATACTCCCACAACTCCTGTTTCAGGAGTACTGCTACTCCTTCCCTTGCTCTTGTCCTCTCACTAACCCCTGACTTTACTGCCAAGACATTCCCAAACCACTCTTCCCCTTTACCCTTGAGCTTCGTTTCACTCAGAGCCAAAACATCCAGGTTCCTTTCCTCAAACATACTACCTATCTCTCCTTTTTTCACATCTTGGTTACATCCACACACATTTAGACACCCCAGTCTGAGCCTTCGAGGAGGATGAGCACTCCCCGCGTGACTCCTTCTTCTGTTTCCCATTTTAGAAAGTTAAAAAATACAAGGAGGGGAGGATTTCTGGCCCCCCGCTCCCGTCCCCTCTAGTCGCCTTCTACGACACGCGAGGAATGCGTGGGAAGTATTCTTTCACCCCTATATATATATATATATATATATATATATATATATATATATATATATATATATATATATATATATATATGTATATATATATATATATATATATATATATATATATATATATATATATATATATATATATATATATATATATATATATATATATAAGTGAGCTTGGGAAGGAGACTTGTGTGAGGAAGTACCTGGAGAGACTGAGTACAGAATGGAAAAAGGTGAGAACAATTGAAGTAAGGGGAGTGGGGGAGGAATGGGATGTATTTAGGGAATCAGTGATGGATTGCGCAAAATATGCTTGTGGCATGAGAAGCGTTGGAGGTGGGTTGATTAGAAAGGGTAGTGAGTGGGGGATGAAGAAGTAAGATTATTAGTGAAAGAGAAGAGAGAGGCATTTGGACGATTTTTGCAGGGAAAAAATGCAATTGAGTGGGAGATGTATAAAAGAAAGAGACAGGAGGTCAAGAGAAAGGTGCAAGAAGTGAAAAAGTGGGCAAATTAAAGTTGGGGTGAGAGAGTATCATTATATTTTAGGGAGAATAAAAAGATGTTCTGGAAGGAGGTAAATAAAGTGCGTAAGACAAGGGAGCAAATGGGAACTTCAGTGAAGGGCGCAAATGGGGAGGTGATAACAAGTAGTGGTGATGTGAGGAGATGGATTGAGCATTTTGAAGGTTTGTTGAATGTGTTTGATGATGGAGTGGCAGATATAGGGTGTTTTGGTCGAGGTGATGTGCAAAGTGAGAGGGTTAGGGAAAATGATTCGGTAAACAGAGAAGAGGTAGTAAAAGCTTTGCGGAAGATGAAAGCCGGCAAGGCAGCAGGTTTGGATGGTATTGCAGTGGAATTTATTAAAAAAGGGGGTGACTGTATTGTTGACTGGTTGGTAAGGTTCTTTAATGTATGTATGACTCATGGTGAGGTGCCTGAGGATTGGCGGAATGGGTGCATAGTGCCATTGCACAAAGGCAAAGGGGATAAGAGTGAGTGCTCAAATTACAGAGGTATAAGTTTGTTGAGTATTCCTGGTAAATTATATGGGAGGGTATTGATTGAGAGGGTGAAGGCATGTACAGAGCATCAGATTGGGGAAGAGCAGTGTGGTTTCAGAAGTGGTAGAGAATGTGTGGATCAGGTGTTTGCTTTGAAGAATGTATGTGAGAAATACTTAGAAAAGCAAATGGATTTGTATGTAGCATTTATGAATCTGGAGAAGGCATAAGATAGAGTTGATAGAGATGGTGTGTGGAAGGTATTAAGAATATATGGTGTGGGAGGCAAGTTGTTAGAAGCAGTGAAAAGTTTTTATCGAGGATGTAAGGCATGTGTACGTGTAGGAAGAGAGGAAAGTGATTGGTTCTCAGAGAATGTAGGTTTGCGGCAGGGGTGTGTGATGTCTCCATGGTTGTTTAATTTGTTTATGGATGGGGTTGTTAGGGAGGTGAATGCAAGAGTTTTGGAAAGAGGGGCAAGTATGAAGTCTGTTGGGGATGAGAGAGCTTGGGAAGTGAGTCAGTTGTTGTTCGCTGATGATACAGCGCTGGTGGCTGATTCATGTGAGAAACTGCAGAAGCTGGTGACTGAATTTGGTAAAGTGTTTGAAAGAAGATAGTTGAGAGTAAATGTGAATAAGAGCAATGTTATTAGGTACAGTAGGGTTGAGGGTCAAGTCAATTGGGAGGTAAGTTTGAATGGAGAAAAACTGGCGGAAGTAAAGTGTTTTAGATATCTGGGAGTGGATCTGGCAGCGGATGGAACCATGGAAGCGGAAGTGAATCATAGGATGGGGGAGGGGGCGAAAATCCTGGGAGCCTTGAAGAATGTGTAGAAGTCGAGAACATTATCTCGGAAAGCAAAAATGGCTATGTTTGAAGGAATAGTGGTTCCAACAATGTTGTATGGTTGCGAGGCGTGGGCTATGGATAGAGTTGTGCGCAGGAGGGTGGACATGCTGGAAATGAGATGTTTGAGGATAATGTGTGGTGTGAGGTGGTTTGATCGAGTAAGTAATGTAAGGGTAAGAGAGATGTGTGGAAATAAAAAGAGCGTGGTTGAGAGAGCAGAAGAGGGTGTTTTAAAATGGTTTGTTCACATGGAGAGAATGAGTGAGGAAAGTTTGACCAAGAGGATATATGTGTCGGAGGTGGAGGGAACGAGGAGAAGTGGGAGACCAAATTGGAGGTGGAAAGATGGAGTGAAAAAGATTTTGTGTGATCGGGGCCTGAACATGCAGGAGGGTGAAAGGCGGGCAAGGAATAGAGTGAATTGGATCGATGTGGTATACCGGGGTTGACGTGCTGTCAATGGATTGAATCAGGGTATGTGAAGCGTCTGGGGTAAACCATGGAAAGTTGTGTGGGGCCTGGATGTGGAAAGGGAGCTGTGGTATCGGGCATTATTTCATGACAGCTAGAGAGTGAGTGTGAACGAATAGGTCTTTTGTTGTCTTTTCCTAGTGCTACCTCGTGCATATGAGGGGTGAGGGGGATGGTAATCCATGTGTGGCGAGGTGGCTATGGGAATGAATAAAAACAGACAGTGTGAATTGTGTGCATGGGTATATATGTATGTGTCTGTGTGTGTATATATATGTGTACATTGAGATGTATAGAAATGTATATTTGCGTGTGTGGACGTGTATGTATATACATTGTGTATGGGGGTGGGTTGGGCCATTTCTTTCGTCTGTTTCCTTGCGCTACCTCGCAAACGCGGGAGACAGCGACAAAGCAAAATAAGAAAAATAATATATATATATATATATATATATATATATATATATATATATATATATATATATATATATATATATATATATATATATATATATATATAACAACCGATAGACCCCGTTGCTCACCATAGTGAGACGAAGGGTATTCGAGTACTTAGTATTTCGAATAGTTGTTTCCTATTATACAGTCCCTTAGCCTAGCGGTTAGCATGCCTGCCTGTTGCACAAGGGGTCCCAGGTTCGATCCTGGCTGATGGAGCTTTGTATGTTCTATGAAGGTGCGCGTTCATATACACTTTATTCGTATATATATATATATATATTTTTTTTTTTTTCAAACTATTCGCCATTTCCCGCATTAGCGAGGTAGCGTTAAGAACAGAGGACTGGGCCTTTGGGGGAATATCCTCACCTAGCCCCCTTCTCTGTTCCTTCTTTTGGAAAAATAAAAAAAAAAAAAATAGAGAGGGGAGGATTTCCAGCCCCCCGCTCCCTCCCCTTTTAGTCGCCTTCTACGACACGCAGGGAATACGTGGGAAGTATTCTTTCTCCCCTATCCCCATGGATAGATATATATATATATTATACATACATATATACACACACACACACGTACATAATTCATACTTGCTGCCTTTAATTATTCCCGTCGCCACCCCCGCCACACATGAAATAACAACCCCTCCCCCCTCATGTGCGCGAGGTAGCGCTAGGAAAAGACAACAAGGCCACATTCGTTCACACTCAGTCTCTAGCTGTCATGTATAATTGATATTTGTGTTACAAGGCGAATTTTACACTCGTGTTGCCCCGTCTTTTAACCTTATATAAATGTACCATTTCTTCACTCCTATGTGCACACACACACACACACACACACACACACACACACACACACACATACTATTTGAACCCATACTGACATAGCTGATTAAGTAGACCCTCAGTAATTTCGGAAACGAAGTCTTCCTCCACCATGCACCACCACCACCACCTTGTTAGTCTCCGTGACTTCATATATATATATATATATATATATATATATATATATATATATATATATATATATATATATAAAACAGGGTGGACGCGTTGTATAAGGAGAGATCTGATTGTATTTATAAATTCATCGCACTGTCATGTCTCTATCGTGCAGAAAGATTATGTGACGTGGGATCAGCAAATCAACGAAATAGACAAGGGACAACAAGGGACCAGAAGGTGGCCAGTGTTGTCATATATGTCTAACCTGTATGATAGTTTAGTATTATTAATGTATAGTTGTTATGTGATGTATTGGAAATGTTGTAGCTTGCAAGTTAGCATGTAGTTTACAATATCAGTAGAGCTACGATATGGCGGAAGGCTCTTTAGCGTGGCAAACCCCGCTGAGTGAAGTCACATGCGGGAGGCTGACATCCCCCCAAAACCCGCCATCACATCCCCTTCCGCGGGAAGAAGATGCCAGTCATAAGTACTCTTGTAATATTGTTCACTTAGTGAGGAGTAGATTATCGTATTGTAAGAATAATGTAAGGAATTCGCACGTAGAATACTCCGTGCCATGTATCATGGGTATATCTGTAGGTTAAAGAGATTAGACTGTTAAACTCATAAGGGACATGTTCTCGTCCATAGCAGTTTACATGGGTTCACATGAGAAAGACAGACAACAGGAGGTCTGATTGCCCCACCATTGGGTTGTCTATAAAAAAAAAAGATGTTTTAACTTGATAGAAAAAATGTAATTCAGCTCAGTACTTTTGTAAGCTATGACCGACTCCCCGCTGCTGCACATTAGCTTTCTAGTGTCCCCGTTACCGCTGTCGTTTATACAGTTTATTTTGTCGTTTTCCTCAAAGTATAACTGAATTTATGAAATATTTGTCATAACGACTTTTGAAGGTATTCATAGTTTTAGCATTCACTGACTCTAACGGTAACTTATTCAAGTGCTCAACTCATTTATGAGAGAAGAAGCTTCTTCCCACGTCCGTACTACATCTTTTAGCTTTGAGTTTTATTGCATTCATCTGATAACCGTATTTTCTTGTATTTCAAAAAGATGCTCGTGGTTTACTTTATCGAACTTGTTCAGAATTTTGAATACTTGGATTAAGTCAGCCGCGAAGTCTACGTTCTGTAAAGAAAAGGAGATCCAGTCGTTTTAGCCTGTCTTCGTATGCCAGGTTTCTAAAGAATGGGATGAATGTTGTCGCGCGTCTTTGTACTTGTTTTGTTTCCTCTTCTTCTTTTTATGGTTTATGGGCCAAAACTGGACTGAATATTCAATGTGTGGTCTTACTAGAGAACTGAGTGTAAGAATTGTTTCTGTTGTCTTATAATCTATGTTCCTGGCTATGAAACCTAACATTTGGCTACCTTTTTGTACTTGCTGCTTGACACTGTTTTGTGTATTTCAAATTGTTGCTAATAACAACTCCAAGGTCCTTTTCTTCATTTACTTTAATTTGAGAGTTTCCAAATAGTGTGTAGTCGTAACATATATTCTTGTCTCCAAAGTACATAACTTCACACTTGTCTACATTAAACTTTATTTGCCATCTGTCTGACCACTCTGCTAGTATGTTAAGATCTCTTTCAATAATTTCTCAGTCCCGCCTGTTTACAGCTCTACCTCCTAGTTTAGTACCGTCAGCAAATTTGGAGATCTTAGATATGAGACCGAGTTCTAGGTCATTAATGTATATCATGAAAGGAATGGGGTCTAGGACCGACCCCTGAGGCACACCACTGGTCTTGCCAATCTGAGGCTTCGCTGTTTAATACGACACGTCGTTTCCTTCCGGTAAGCCAGTCTCTGATCCATGTACAGAGTTCTTCACCGATTCCGTGTGCTTTGAGGTTATGTAAAAGTCCCTTGTGAGGTACTTTATCGAAAGCCTTTTGGAAATCTAAATATGCTAAATCAGACAGTAATTTTTCGTCCCAATTCTGATAAATAATATTAAAAAGATCCAGCCAATTCGTCAGGCAGGATGTTCTGTACTGGAAACTGTGTTGGTTGTCTGATATAATTTTGTGTTCTAGAAACGTGACAATTTTGTCTCGTATTATTTTTCCATCATTTGACCTAACACTGACGTAAGGCTAATTAGGCGGTAGTTCAAGGCACACATTTTGTCTCCCTTTCTTATATATAAGTGTAACATTTGCTCGTTTCCAGTCAGTTGGCATCTGACCATCCGATAGAGATTTGTTGAATATTTTTGTTATGATGTATGTCAGCTGTCTTCTGACTTCATTTAGAAATACTGGAGCTAAGTTATCTGGGCCGTTGGATTTGGTAGGATTTAATTGGTCCAGGTATTTAAGTACTTCAGAACTCTTTATTTCTCTAACCTTCAATTCTTCTTCATCAGAACCTTGAAACATTGGTTGTGGTATTCGAGATGCTTCTTCAATTGTGAATACGGAGTTAAAAGAACAATTTAGTATGGTAGCCATTTCCTTGTTGTCAGTAGTTAGTGTGTCATGTTCGTTTGGTAATGGTCTAAATTCTTCTTTTATTGTCTTCCTTTGTCTTATATATTTGAAGAATTCCTTAGATTATTCTTAACTTTCAAAAATATTCTTTTTTCTCTTCCTCGGGTTTACTCTGTCATATGACCTTCTTACACTCTCTCTGGATTTTGATTCCTTCCTGGATTTTCATCGGTTCCCATTAATTGATATGAACTTAATGAACTTATATGTTTTCTTCTTTTGGCGAATTAGTCCTTCTACTTTCCTGTTCATCCATGATGGTTTTGATATATTGCAAGTTCTCTTTGTAATTTGTAGGATTTGTTTATTTTCAACCATGAGTTGTGTTTTTAGAATTATTCCACATTTCCTCTACTGTGTAAACGTCAAGAAGTTTGGTCCAGTTGGGTCTGCGAATTTCTTGTCTAATGTTTTCAAAATCTGCTCGCCTTTAATCTGAGATCAAGAGTATGTTGTCACTTATTTCAAAATCTAAATTCATCTCTAATCTGAGTTGATTGAGAGTTGATTAAGTGTGTGTCGCTGGTGAGGTCAAGATCAGGAATATTTTTACCTCTTGTTGGTTATTTAAATTGATTGTTCTAGAAAAGTGTCATCAATCAGCTCCGTTGGTTTCGTTCCCTCTCGCTCACCTGTTAACGTGTTTCAGTTTATATTTGGACTGTTGAAGTCTCCTACTATTATAACCTCTTTACTGTTTATTATAGTTTGATTTGATTGTATAATATCGTCGTCTTCTTGCTTATTAGGTTTGTAAATGACGCTGAGACGTAGTTTACTTTTGAACTTGTGGGTAATGTCAATATCTAGTCGTAAGTGTGTGTGTGTGTGTGTGTGTGTGTGTGTGTGTGTGTGTGTGTGCATATTTTGCTTATCTTAATAGCACTTAGATTATGATCAACTGGATCAGAACCCTACCATCTATCCTGTGTAAGCGATCTTTCGTAAATAGTTAGTATCCTGGATATAAGTTCATCGCGTTTCGTAATGATGCTCCTGGCATTTGTGAATATTAAACTTATCTTATTCTGAGTTAATTTTTGGATTGAATTTGCCTATTTCTCGTGTCGGTCTGTGTGTTTGTATTATCACTGTTAATGTGTGCGTGTGTAGCAGCAGGAGAGAGATGGTTCTCCATCTGTTCCGGGTTCGCTGCCTTCCTCTGACCCTCCCCGCGCTGGACCTTACCAGACTCGTTCTCAAAGGTTACGTGAGAGTTGACCTGTAGCTGTGTTAACCTGCTACTTATACTGCCACCTAGAGTTGTCCCCCAGCTGACCGTACTTGTCCTTTCTTTGTTAATTCCTCTGTCTGTCACCACTGCTAGCCGAGGAGCCCTACTGCCAAGGTGCCGTCCATCCTCGACATTGTACCTCAGATCCCGTTCACACTCAGACTCCCTCCCTTCTCCCTCCCGCACCGACCTTCCCCGCCACACTTACTCCCTCCCACTCTCCTAATTCCTTCGTTAGCTCGACCGTGATTTGTTGTCCTGAGTGGTTTATCTCTATCGAAGAAAAAGGCCAAATATTCTCATCCAGTACTCTGCCAAGGTGGGCTTTCCCTATTCCATTTAAGTGAAGACCATCCCTGGCATTCAGAGATCTATTATGACTACAATGGTCCCACAGGTCTATACTAAACACACTATCCTCCTCCCTACAGTGAACTTCGAGTCTTGTGTTTATCCTCAGCATTCTACCGAGGGTACAGGGATCGACGTCCTGCCTTGGTAACAATCCCGATATCATAATCTTCCTACGACTTTCCTTAATCTTGTTGATAAGTTCCCGATACCTTGTTACTATTTCTTCCTATCTTCCATTAACTGTATCGTTCGTCCCCACCTGAACGACAAGGATCACATCCTCGGGAATGTTTGAGACAATCCAAGTGCAAAAGTTTATTATTTACGTTGCTCAAGTATGAACATACAGCGAGACACTTTCAAATCATGACATCACGATAACGTATCGAGTGTGGAAAAGTGACAAAGTAACATAGTGAAGTAATTAACCAAGAGAACTGAAATAATCGCCTTGGCTACCCCACATTACGGAAATAGCTAAGTCTGCCCCTAAGAACCTGGGAGAACTACTTAGATTTTGACATTCCTTCCAAACAATTCCTCATGCAAAGGATTGGTCCGTCTTTCTATGGAGTCCTGCGTTTATATCTGAGGTGGTTCTAGCTCTTCATCCTTACTTGACACAGTTTAGTCGAAAGCGGTCCGACTGATTAAGTAACTTCAACTAACTTCCGTATTTAACCCCTTTTGCCCTACTTTGCAATGTTGGTTCACTTTCCCTCTTCTATAAGTATTACTTTGGTTTTTTCTCCCGAGAACTGCATGATCATTAGTCAGTAGACATCTGTAACGAACAAGATCTACCATCTTGGGAGATTTTAACATACCGGTAACTATGTGGGGAGACCCTTTCTTCCGGGCGTGGCCTCTACCTACAGGTGCCTGATGGTGCCCTAATGTAATCAGTCAAGAAACTTGGTCACGACGAGAATATATACGATATAGTTTTACCTACAAGTGAGGATCTCCTTCATAATGTTGGAGAAAAGTTTGGTACAATTGATCACCAACAAATTACTTTTGAGATCGCTCTCAACACTACAATTATATCTCATATTAAAAGTGCAAATATTGATTATCTTAGCATTGCCCTTGACAGGCAAACCTGCGATGATATGATTCATGAAAATTGCATGAACGTGACTTGGAAAAACTTCTGTAAAATCTTCGAAGCAGAAGAGGGAACATATGTGCCAGTCTGTAGTCGACGGTCTGTTTCTAAAACGAAGCCAAGTTAACGGACGGTGAAATGAAAAAAAATGCTTCTTTTGTAAAAAAAAATGGTAGTTCATAAGGAACTCAGAGAATCCTATAACGAATATGATAGTGTAAGTTATGTCACTTGCGTAGAGAAAGTAAGAGAGTTATACGACAAAGTCAACGTCATTATGAAGCATTTATTGCTGGAAATATCAAAAGAAACCTAAGATATTCAGTTATGTTAGAAGCGAGAGAGCCATTACTCAATCAATATATCCAATGATAACAGAAAAGGTGATTCGATTCGAGACAATGAAGCTTTGGCAAAGATATTGAGTTCCTTTTTTTCCATCTGTATGTACGATCGAAGACACATCCTATGTGTGCATCTAGTTTTACTTATAAGACAGGGGAACATTCTTCAACAAACTAATATAAAAGCCTAAGACATACTTTTAGCAATAAACAGTGATAGTAGATAAATCGGCAGCTCGATGAATAGGCTGAAAATGAGATGGTAAAGCCCTTGACTGTCCTTTTCAGTAAATCACATGCTTCGGGAAAGTTCCAGACGAGCAGAAGTTTGCCAGTGTAACACCGATATTCAAAGGGTCTCTGCCCGGAAATTATCTTCTCATTAGATGAATGTCTCATGTTGGAAAACTTATGGAAGCCATTATTCGAGATAGAATTGTAAACCATTTAGAAGACTACCACTTACTAATAGATTCTCAGCTCGGTTTTCGACGAAATCGCTTGTTTGACAAATCTGCTTGATTTATTCTTATGGTATAAAAGTAGTTGGTGTTATCCATCCAGATTTTCAAAAAGTTTTCAGTAAGGTTGTGCACGAAAGTTACTCGCAAAAACTAAGTTATGACATTGATGGGGTTATAATTCAGTAGATACGAAATTGGTTGGCTGGCTGGAAACAAAGAGTTGTGATAAAACGTCAAGCCCAGAGTGGGTCAGACGTAATAAGTGGTGTGCCACAAGGATCAGTCCTGGGACCGGTTCTCTTTCTCTTATATATCAATGATGTTGATGATAGGCTGCATTGCAAGATATCAAGATTTGCCGAAGATACAAAGATGGGAAATATATTTACAAATGAACCTGAACGTCTACAGCTTCAGACTGACGTAGACGAACTGATGGACAGAGCTCATAGGCGTCAAACGACCTTCAGTAACGATGACGGAAAAGTTTTACAAATCGCTAGTAAGAACGAAAAGCAAGCTACAGTGTGAATCTGTTGAACTGCAAAAGGTAAATGAGGAAAAGAAATTTGGATTTGATAGTCTCTGGTGACCTAAAACCAAGTCAGCACTGCACAGAAGCAGTGAAAATAGCGAACAGAATTCTTGGATTCATGGCTAGGTCCCTCGAATTCAAGTCCAGGGAAGTCATCTTTACTCTTCACAGTTCATTGGTCCAACCGCATCTTGAATATTGTTTTCAGTTTTGGTCACCCAACCTGAGAAAAGAGATAGACAGAATGGAGTACAGCGTTGGGCTTCCAAGACGATTCCCCGGGCTCAGGAAAAATATCCTACGAGAGCAGATTAAACGCTTTGAATCTATTTACTTTAGAAAAGAGAAGGTTAAGAGATGATGTATTACAAGAACTCAAAATCAACAAGGCTTTGGTAGTCTTGATCTCTCAAATCACTTAAGACTTGATTCGTCTGATTTTACTCGTAGATTATACAGACTTGTGGGCAAACTCGTTTTGCTTTGAATAAAACGAAGTACTTTTGCTTCACAGGACTGTTAACATATGGAACGATTTGCCAATCAGATTAGTTGAAAATAGTACTTTAGATACGTTTCCACGACTTTCTTTATTTGTGCCTCAGGTCACAGTCAGAGTTTGCAGGTTATTCTCTCTGAATGATGTGTCTGGCCTTCTAACATTTACCACACTAATGTGTGAGCATCTGATATCTTCCACTATCACACACAGCCTCGTGAGCACCCACTGGTCTGTTGCTGTTTGACCTCTTTTTTTTATTTGTATTTTGTAACTCTTGCTGACGGTGCAGGAGTTGAAAAAGAGGGCAAATGAGAGTTGGGGTGAGAGAGTGTCATTAGATTTTAGGGAGAATAAAAAGATGTTTTGGAAGGAGGTAAATAACGTACGTAAGACAAGAGAACAAATAAGAACATTGGTAAAGGGAGCAAGTGGGGAAGTTATTACAGATAGTAGTGGAGTGAGGAGATGGAGTGAGTATTTTAAGGTTTGTTGAATGTGTTTGATGATAGAGTGGCAGATATAGGGTGTTTTGGTCGGGGTGGTGTACGAAGTGAGAGGGTCAGGGAGAATGATTTGGTGAAGAGAGAAGAGGTAGTGAAAGCTTTGCGGAAGATGAAATCCAACAAAGCGGCTATTTTGGATGGTATTGCAGTGGAATTTGTTAAAAAAAAAAAAAAAGGGTGACTGTGTTGTTGATTGGTTGGTAAGGGTATTCAGTGTATATATGGACCATGATGAAGTGCCTGAGGATTGGCGGAATGCATGCATAGTGCCATTGTACAAAGACAAAGGGGGTAAAGGTGAGTGTTCAAATTACAGACGCATATGTCTGTTGAGCATTCCTGGGAAATTGTATGGGAGAGCATTGATTGAGAGGGTGAAGGCATGTACAGAGCATCAGACTGGAGAGGAGCAGTGTGGTTTCAGAAGTGGTATAGGATGTGTGGATCAGGTGTTTGCTTTTCAGAAAGTGTGTGAGAAATGCTTAGAAAAACAAATGGATTTGTATGTAGCATTTAGAGATCTGGAGAAGGTATATGACAGGGTTGGTAGAGATGCTTTGTGGAAGTTTTTAAGAGAATGTGGTGTGGGAGGTAAGTTGCTAGAAGCAGTGAAAAGTTTTTACCAAAGATGTAAGTCGTGTACGGGTAGGAAGAGAGGAAAGTGATTGGTTCCCATTGAATGTCGGTTTGCGGCAGGGGTGTGTGATGTCTCCATGGTTGTTTAATTTGCTTATGGATGGGATGAGTAGAGAGAAAAATGCCAGAGTTTTGGAGAGAGTGGCAAGTATGCAATCTGTTGTGAATGAGAGGGCCTGGGAATTGAGTCAGTTATTTTTCGCCAATGATACAGCTCTAGTGGCTGATTCATGTGAGAAACTGCAGAAGCTGGTGACTGAGTTTGGAAAAGTGCTGTGAAGGAGAAAGCTGAGAGTAAATGTGAATTAGAGCAAGGTTATTAGGTTCATTAGGGTTGAGGGACAAGTTAATTGGGATGTAAGTTTGAATGAAAAAAAAATGGAGGAACCGAAGTTTTTTTTATGTCTGGGAGAGGACTTAGCAGCGGATGGAGCTATGGAAGCGGAAGTGAGTCACAGGGCGGGGGAGGGGTCGAAGGTTCTGAAAGCGATGAAGAATATGTGGAAGAAGAGAACGTTATCTCCGGGAGCAAAAATGGGTATGTCTGAAAGAATAATGTTTGAGGACAATATGTGGTGTGAGGTGGTTTGATCGAGTTAGTAATGTAAGGATAAGAGTGATGTGTTGAAATAAAACGAGTATGGTTAAGAGAGCAGAAAAGAGTGTGCTGAAATAGTTTGGACATATGGAGAGAATTAGTGAGGAAAGATTGACTAAGAGTACATATGTGTCAGAGGTGGAGGGACAAGAAGAAGCGGGAAACCACTTGAAGGTGAAAGAATGGAGTGAAAAAGATTTTGAGCGATCGGTGCCCTGAACATACAGGAAGGTGAGAGGCGTACAAAGGAATACAGTTTATTGGAACGATGTAGTATACCTGGGTCGACGTGCTGTCAGTGGACTGAACCAGGGCATGTGAAGCTTCTGGGATTAACCATGGAAAAGTCTGTGGGGCTTGGATCTGGAGAGGGAGCTGTGGCTTCTTTCCATTATATATGAGAGCTAGAGACTGAGTGTGAATGAATGTGGCCTTTTTGTCTTTTCCTGGCGCTACCTCGCTGAAGCAGGGGATAGCGATGCTGTTTTCCTGTGGGGTGGGGTAGCGACATGAATGGATGAAGGCCAGCAAGTATGAATTTGTCCATGTGTATGTATGTAATGTCCACACATCCTAAACCACTTCTGAAATAACTGTTTTCCCCAGTCAGATGCTCTGTACATGTCTTTACCCTCTCTATCAATATCCTCCCATACAATTTTCCAGGAAGACAACAAACTTATGCCTCTGTAGATTGAACACTCACTTTATTCCCTTTGCCTTTGCACACTGGCACTATGCATGCATTTCGCTAATCCTCAAGCACTTCACCATGATCCATACATACATTTGATATATATATATATATATATATATATATATATATATATATATATATATATATATATATATATATATATATATAGTTGATGGAGAGAGGTGGGTGATTATTGTGCATATGCACCTGGGCATGAGAAGAAAGATCATGAGAGGCAAGTGTTTTGGGAGCAGCTGAATGAGTGTGTTAGTGGTTTTGATGCACGAGACCGGGTTATAGTGATGGGTGATTTGAATGCAAAGGTGAGTAATGTGGCAGTTGAGGGAGTAATTGGTATACATGGGGTGCTCAGTGTTGTAAATGGAAATGGTGAAGAGCTTGTAGATTTATGTGCTGAAAAAGGACTGATGATTGGGAATACCTGGTTTAAAAAGCGAGATATACATAAGTATACTTATGTAAGTAGGAGAGATGGCCAGAGAGCGTTATTGGATTACGTGTTAATTGACAGGCGTGCGAAAGAGAGATTTTGGATGTTAATGTGCTGAGAGGTGCAACTGGAGGGATGTCTGATCATTATCTTGTGGAGGCTAAGGTGAAGATTTGTATGGGTTTTCAGAAAAGAAGAGTGAATGTTGGGGGTGAAGAGGGTGGTGAGAGTAAGTGAGTCTTGGGAAGGAGACCTGTGTGAGGAAGTACCAGGAGAGACTGAGTACCTAATGGAAAAAGGTGAGAACAATGGAAATAAGGGGAGTGGGGGAGGAATGGGATGTATTTAGGGAATCAGTGATGGATTGCGCAAAAGATGCTTGTAGCATGAGAAGAGTGGGAGGTGGGTTGATTAGAAAGGGTAGTGAGTGGTGGGATGAAGAAGTAAGAGTATTAGTGAAAGAGAAGAGAGAGGCATTTGGACGATTTTTGCAGGGAAAAAATGCAATTGAGTGGGAGATGTATAAAAGAAAGAGACAGGAGGTCAAGAGAAAGGTGCAAGAGGTGAAAAAAAGGGCAAATGAGAGTTGGGGTGAGAGAGTATCATTAAATTTTAGGGAGAATAAAAAGATGTTCTGGAAGGAGGTAAATAAAGTGCGTAAGACAAGGGAGCAAATGGGAACTTCAGTGAAGGGCGCAAATGGGGAGGTGATAACAAGTAGTGGTGATGTGAGAAGGAGATGGAGTGAGTATTTTGAAGGTTTGTTGAATGTGTTTGATGATAGAGCGGCAGATATAGGGTGTTTTGGTCGAGGTGGTGTGCAAAGTGAGAGGGTTAGGGAAAATGATCTGGTAAACAGAGAAGAGGTAGTGAAAGCTTTGCGGAAGATGAAAGCCGGCAAGGCAGCAGGTTTGGATGGTATTGCAGTGGAATTTATTAAAAAAGGGGGTGACTGTATTGTTGACTGGTTGGTAAGGTTATTTAATGTATGTATGACGGATGGTGAGGTGCCTGAGGATTGGCGGAATGCGTGCATAGTGCCATTGTACAAAGGCAAAGGGGATAAGAGTGAGTGCTCAAATTACAGAGGTATAAGTTTGTTGAGTATTCCTGGTAAATTATATGGGAGGGTATTGATTGAGAGGGTGAAGGCATGTACAGAGCATCAGATTGGGGAAGAGCAGTGTGGTTTCAGAAGTGGTAGAGGATGTGTGGATCAGGTGTTTGCTTTGAAGAATGTATGTGAGAAATACTTAGAAAAGCAAATGGATTTGTATGAAGCATTTATGGATCTGGAGAAGGCATATGATAGAGTTGATAGAGATGCTCTGTGGAAGGTATTAAGAATATATGGTGTGGGAGGAAAGTTGTTAGAAGCAGTGAAAAGTTTTTATCGAGGATGTAAGGCATGTGTACGTGTAGGAAGAGAGGAAAGTGATTGGTTCTCAGTGAATGTAGGTTTGCGGCAGGGGTGTGTGATGTCTCCATGGTTGTTTAATTTGTTTATGGATGGGGTTGTTAGGGAGGTAAATGCAAGAGTTTTGGAAAGAGGGGCAAGTATGAAGTCTGTTGTGGATGAGAGAGCTTGGGAAGTGAGTCAGTTGTTGTTCGCTGATGATACAGCGCTGGTGGCTGATTCATGTGAGAAACTGCAGAAGCTGGTGACTGAGTTTGGTAAAGTGTGTGGAAGAAGAAAGTTAAGAGTAAATGTGAATAAGAGCAAGGTTATTAGGTACAGTAGGGTTGAGTGTCAAGTCAATTGGGAGGTGAGTTTGAATGGAGAAAAACTGGAGGAAGTGAAGTGTTTTAAATATCTGGGAGTGGATCTGGCAGCGGATGGAACCATGGAAGCGGAAGTGGATCATAGGGTGGGGGAGGGGGCGAAAATTCTGGGGGCCTTGAAGAATGTGTGGAAGTCGAGAACATTATCTCGGAAAGCAAAAATGGGTATGTTTGAAGGAATAGTGGTTCCAACAATGTTGTATGGTTGCGAGGCGTGGGCTATGGATAGAGATGTGCGCAGGAGGGTGGATGTGCTGGAAATGAGATGTTTGAGGACAATGTGTGGTATGAGGTGGTTTGATTGAGTAAGTAATGTAAGGGTAAGAGAGATGTGTGGAAATGAAAAGAGTGTGGTTGAGAGAGCAGAAAAGGGTGTTTTGAAATGGTTTGGTCACATGGAGAGAATGAATGAGGGAGGATTGACCAAGAGGATATATGTGTCAGATGTGGAGGGAACGAGGAGAAGTGGGAGACCATATTGGAGGTGGAAAGATGTAGTGAAAAAGATTTTGAGTGATCGGGACCTGAACATGCTTTTGTACAATGGCACTATGCACGCATTCCGCCAATCCTCAGGCACCTCACCATGAGTCATACATACATTAAATAACCTTACCAACCAGTCAATAATACAGTCACCCCCTCTTTTAATAAATTCCACTGCAATACCGTCCAAACCTGATGCCTTGCCGGCTTTCATCTTCTGCAAAGCTTTTACTATCTCTTCTCTGTTTACCAAATCATTTTCCCTAACCTTCTCTCTTTGCACACCACCTCGACCAAAACACCCTATATCTGCCACTCCATCATCAAACACATTCAACAAACCTTCAAAATACTCACTCCATCTCCTTCTCGCATCAACACTACTTGTTATCACCTCCCCATTGAGTGGGAGACGTATAAAAGAAAGAGACAGGAGGTCAAGAGAAAGGTGCAAGAGGTGAAAAAGAGGGCAAATGAGAGTTGAGGTGAGAGAGTATCATTAAATTTTAGGGAGAATAAAAAGATGTTCTGGAAGGAGGTAAATAAAGTGCGTAAGACAAGGGAGCAAATGGGATATATATATATATATATATATATATATATATATATATATAATATATAATATATAATATATAATATATATATATATATATATATATTTTTTTTTTTTCTTTTTTTGCTTTGTCGCTGTCTCCCGCGTTTGCGAGGTAGCGCAAGGAAACAGACGAAAGAAATGGCCCAACCCACCCCCATACACATGTATATACATACGTCCACACACGCAAATATACATACCTACACAGCTTTCCATTGTTTAACCCAGACGCTTCACATGCCCTGATTCAATCCACTGACAGCACGTCAACCCCGGTATACCACATCGATCCAATTCACTCTATTCCTTGCCCTCCTTTCACCCTCCTGCATGTTCAGGCCCCGATCACACAAAATCTTTTTCACTCCATCTTTCCACCTCCAATTTGGTCTCCCACTTCTCCTCGTTCCCTCCACCTCCGACACATATATCCTCTTGGTCAATCTTTCCTCACTCATTCTCTCCATGTGCCCAAACCATTTCAAAACACCCTCTTCTGCTCTCTCAACCACGCTCTTTTTATTTCCACACATCTCTCTTACCCTTACGTTACTTACTCGATCAAACCACCTCACACCACACATTGTCCTCAAACATCTCATTTCCAGCACATCCATCCTTCTGCGCACAACTCTATCCATAGCCCACGCCTCGCAACCATACAACATTGTTGGAACCACTATTCCTTCAAACATACCCATTTTTCCTTTCCGAGATAATGTTCTCGACTTCCACACATTCTTCAAGGCTCCCAGGATTTTCGCCCCCTCCCCCACCCTATGATCCACTTCCGCTTCCATGGTTCCATCCGCTGCCAGATCTACTCCCAGATATCTAAAACACTTTACTTCCTCCAGTTTTTCTCCATTCAAACTTACCTCTCAATTGACTTGACCCTCAACCCTACTGTACCTAATTACCTTGCTCTTATTCACATTTACTCTTAACTTTCTTCTTTCACACACTTTACCAAACTCAGTCACCAACTTCTGCAGTTTCCCACATGAATCAGCCACCAGCGCTGTATATGTTTTGGGAATGTCTTGGAAGTAAAGTCAGGGGTTAGTGAGAGGACAAGAGCAAGGGAAGGAGTAGCACTACTCCTGAATCAGGAGTTGTGGGAGTATGTGATAGAGTGTAAGAAAGTAAATTCTAGATTGATATGGGTAAAACTGAAAGTTGATGGAGAGAGATGGGTGATTATTGGTACATATGCACCTGGGCATGAGAAGAAAGATCATGAGAGGCAAGTGTTTTGGGAGCAGCTGAATGAGTGTGTTAGTGGTTTTGATGCACGAGACCGGGTTATAGTGATGGGTGATTTGAATGCAAAGGTGAGTAATGTGGCAGTTGAGGGAATAATTGGTATACATGGAGTGTTCAGTGTTGTAAATGGAAATGGTGAAGAGCTTGTAGATTTATGTGCTGAAAAAGGACTGGTGATTGAGAATACCTGGTTTAAAAAGCGAGATATACATAAGGATACGTATGTAAGTAGGAGAGATGGCCAGAGAGCGTTATTGGATTACGTGTTAATTGATAGACGCACGAAAGAGAGACTTGTGGATGTTAATGTGCTGAGAGGTGCAACTGGAGGGATGTCTGATCATTATCTTGTGGAGGCTAAGGTGAAGATTTGTAGTGGTTTTCAGAAAGAAGAGAGAATGTTGGGGTGAAGAGAGTGGTGAGAGTAAGTGAGCTTGGGAAGGAGACTTGTGTGAGGAAGTACCAGGAGAGACTGAGTATAGAATGGAAAAAGGTGAGAACAAACGAGGTAAGGGGAGTAGGGGAGCAATGGGATGTATTTAGGGAATCAGTGATGGATTTCGCAAAAGATGCTTGTGGCATGAGAAGCGTGGGAGGTGGGTTGATTAGAAAAGGTAGTAAGTGGTGGATTGAAGAAGTAAGATTATTAGTGAAAGAGAAGAGAGAGGCATTTCGACGATTTTTGCTGGGAAAAAATTGCAAATGAGTGGGAGAGGTATAAAAGAAAGAGGCAGGAGATCAAGAGAAAGGTGCAGGGGGGGAAAAAGAGGGCAAATGAGAGTTGAGGTTAAAGAGTATCATTAAATTTCAGGGAGAATAAAAAGATGTTTTGGAAGGAGGTAAATTAAGTGCGTAAGACAAGGGAGGAAATGGGAACTTCAGTGAAGGGGGCTAATGGGGAGGTGATAACAAGTAGTGGTGATATGAGAAGGAGATGGAGGAGTATTTTGAAGGTTTGTTGAATGTGTTTGATGATAGAGTGGTAGATATAGGGTGTTTTGGTCGAGGTGGTGTGCAAAGTGAGAGGGTTAGGGAAAATGATTTGGTAAATAGAGAAGAGGTAGTAAAAGCTTTGCGGAAGATGAAAGCCGGCAAAGCAGCAGGTTTGGATGGTATTGCAATGGAATTTATTAAAAAAGGGGGTGACTGTATCGTTGACTGGTTGGTAAGGTTATTTAATGTATGTATGATTCATGGTGAGGTGCCTGAGGATTGGCGGAATGCTTGCATAGTGCCATTGTACAAAGGCAAAGGGGATAAGAGTGAGTGCTCAAATTACAGAGGTATAAGTTTGTTGAGTATTCCTGGTAAATTATATGGGAGCGTATTGATTGAAAGGGTGAAGGCGTGTACAGAGCATCAGATTGGGGAAGAGCAGTGTGGTTTCAGAAGTGGTAGAGGATGTGTGGATCAGGTGTTTGCTTTGAAAAATGTGTGTGAGAAATACTTAGAAATCAATTGGATTTGTATGTAGCATTTATGGATCCGGAGAAGGCATATGATAGAGTTGATAGAGATGCTTTGTGGAAGGTTTTAAGAATATATGGTGTGGGAGGCAAGTTGTTAAAAGCAGTGAAAAGTTTTTATCGAGGATGTAAGGCATGTGTACGTGTATGAAGAGAGGAAAGTGATTGGTTCTTAGTGAATGTAGGTTTGCGGCAGGGGTGTGTGATGTCTCCATGGTTGTTTAATTTGTTTAAGGATGGGGTTGTTAGGGAGGTGAATACAAGAGTTTTGCAAAGAGGGGCAAGTATGCAGTCTGTTGTGGATGAGAGAGCTTGGGAAGTGAGTCAGTTGTTGTTCGCTGATGATACAGCGCTGGTGGCTGATTCATGTGAGAAACTGCAGAAGCTGGTGACTAAGTTTGGTAATGTGTGTGAAAGAAGAAAGCTGAGAGTAAATGTGAATAAGAGCAAGGTTATTAGGTACAGTAGGGTTGAGGGTCAAGTCAATTGGGAGGTAAGTTTGAATGGAGAAAAACTGGAGGAAATAAAGTGTTTTATATATCTGGGAGTGGATCTGGCAGCGGATGGAACCATGGAAGCGGAAGTGAATCATTGGGTGGGGGAGGGGGCGAAAATCCTGGGGGCCTTGAAGAATGTTTGGAAGTCGAGAACATCATCTCGGAAAGGAAAAATGTGTATGTTTGAAGGAATAGTGGTTCCAACAATGTTGTATTGTTGCGAGGCGTGGGCTATGTATAGAGTTGTGCGCAGGAGGGTGGATGTGCTGGAAATGAGATGTTTGAGGACAATATGTGGCGTGAGGTGGTTTGATCGAGTAAGTAATGTAAGGGTAAGAGAGATGTGTGGAAATAAAAAGAGTGTGGTTGAGAGAGCAGAAGAGGGTGTTTTGAAATGGTTTGGTCACATGGAGAGAATGAGTGTAGAAAGATTGCCCAAGAGGATATATGTGTCAGAGGTGGAGGGAGCGAGGAGTAGTGGGAGACCAAATTTGAGGTGGAAAGATGGAGTGAAAAAGATTTTGTGTGATCGGGGCCTGAACATGCAGGAGGGTGAAAGGCGTGCAAGGAATGGAGTGAATTGGAACGATGTGGTATACCGGAGTCGACGTGCTGTCAATGGATTGAACCAGGGCATGTGAAGCATCTGGGGTAAACCATGGAAAGTTTTGTGGGGCCTGGATGTGGAATGGGAGCTGTGGTTTCGGTGCATTATTACATGACAGCTAGAGACTGAGTGTGAACGAATGTGGCCTTTGTTGTCTTTTCCTCGCGCTACCTCGCACACATGAGGGGGAAGGGGGTTGTTATTTCATGTGTGGCGAAGTGGCGATGGGAATGAATAAAGGCAGACAGTATTGATTATGTATATGTCTGTGTGTGCATATATATGTGTACATTGAGATGTATAGGTATATATATTTGCGTGTGTGGACGTGTATGTATATACATGTGTATGGGGGTGGGTTGGGCCATTCTTTCGTCTGTTTCCTTGCGCTACCTCGCTAACGCGGAGAGACAGCGACAAAGCAAAATGAATAAATATATATATATATATATATATATATATATATATATATATATATATATATATATATATATATATATATATATATATATATATATATATATATATATGTGTGTGTGTATATATATGTGTGTGTGTGTGTGTGTGTGTAGACCCTGTTGCCCACCAACGTGAGACGAAGGGTATTCGAGTACATGGTATTCGAATAGTTCTTTCCTATTAGCTAGGCTCCTAGGCTATCGGTTAGCGTTCCCGCCTCTTGCACATGGGTCCCGGGTTCGATCCTGGCTGTTGGAGGTTTGTATGTTCTATGAAAGTACGCCTATCTATGCACTATGTTCGTATTCATATACCTCCGCGTTGTACAGTTAGGTTCGGTAAAATGTTATCTGCAGGCTATGTGCGCCTGTTGGGAAATGACCAGTGTAGACCCCATTGCTCATCAACGTGAGACGACGGGTATACGAGTACATAGTATTCGAATAGTTATTTCCTATTTGCCAGGCCCATAGCCTAGCGGTAGCATGCCCGCCTCTTGCACAGGGGTCCCGGGTTCGATCCTGGTTGTTGGAGGTTTGTATATATATATATATATATATATATATATTTACATTCTATTTTATTTATTTACTATACTTTGTCGCTGTCTCCCGCGTCATCGAGGTAGCGCAAGGAAACAGACGAAAGAATGGCCCAGCCCACCCACATACACATGTATATATATACACGTCCACACACGCTCATATACATACCCATACATCTCAGCGTATACATATATATACACACAGACATATGCTTATATACACATATACATAATTCACACTGTCTGCCCTTATTCATTCCCGTCGCCACCCTGCCACACATAAAATGACAACCCCCTCCCCCACACGTCCGCGAGGTAGCGCTAGGAAAAGACAACAAAGGCCACATTCGTTTACACTTAGTCTCCAGCTGTCATGGATAATGCACCGAAACCACATTTCCCTTTCCACATCCAGGCCCCACAGAACTTTCCATGGTTCACCCCAGACGCTTCACATGCCCTGGTTCAATCCAGTGACAGCACGTCGACCCCGGTATACCACATCGTTCCAATTCACTCTATCCCTTGCACGCCTTTCACCCTCCTGCATGTTCAGGCCCCAATCACTCAGAATCTTTTTCATTCCATCTTTCCACCTCCATTTTGGTCTCCCACTTCTCCTCGTTCCCTCCACCTCTGACACATATATCCTCTTTGCCAATCTTTCCTCAAGCATTTCTCTCGTGTGACCAAACCATTTCAAAACTCCCTCTTCTGCTCTCTCAACTACGCTCTTTTTATTACCACACATCTTTCTTACCCTATTATTACTTACTCGATCAAACCCCCTCACACCACATAATGTCCCCAAACATCTCATTTCCAGCACATCCACCCTCCTCCGCACAACTCTATCTATAGCCCACGCCTCGCAACCATATAACATTGTTGGAACTACTATTCCTTCAAACTACCCATTTTTGCTCTCCAAGATAACGTTCTCGACATTTTTCAACGCTCCCAGAACTTTCGCCCCTCCTCCATGCTATGATTCACTTCCTGCTTCCATGGTTCCATCCGCTGCCAAATCCACTCCCAGATATCTAAAACACTTCACTTCCTCCAGTTTTTCTCCATTAAAATGTACCTCCCATTTGACTTGTCCCTCAACCCTATTGTACCTAATAACCTTGCTCTTATTCACATTTACTCTCAGCTTTCTTCTTTCACACACTTTACCAAACTCAGTCACCGAACTTCTGCAGTTTCTCACCCGAATCAGCCACCAGCGCTATATCATCAGCGAACAACAACTGACTCACTTCCCAAGCTTTCTCATCCTCAACAGACTGCATACTTGCCCCTCTTTCCAAAACTCTTGCATTCACCTCCCTAACAACCCCTCCATAAACAAATTAAACAACCATGGAGACATTACGCACCCCTGCCGCAAACCTACATTCACTGAGAACCAATCACTTTACTCTCTTCCTACACGTACACATGCCTTACATCTTCGATAAAAACTTTTCACTGCTTTTAACAACTTGCCTCCCACATCTTATATTCTTAATACCTTCCACAGAGCATCTTTATCAACTCTGTCATATTCCTTCTCCAGATCCACAAATGCTACATACAAATCCATTTGCTTTTCTAAGTATTTCTCACATACAGTCTTCAAAGCAAACACCTGATCCACACATCCTCTACCACTTCTGAAACCACACTGCTCCTCCTCAATCTGATGCTCTGTACATGCCTTCACCCTCTCAATCAATACCCTCCCATATAATTTCCCACGAATACTCAACAAACTTATACATCTCTAATTTGAGCACTCACTTTTATCCCCTTTGCCTTTGTGCAATGGCACTATGCAAGCATTCCGCCAGTCCTCAGGCACCTCACCATGAATCATACATTTATTGAATAACCTTACAAACCAGTCAACAATACAGTCACCCCCTTTTTTTATAAATTCCACTGCAATACCATCCTAAACCGACTGCCTTGCTGGCTTTCATCTTCCGCAAAGCTTTTACTACCTCTTCTCTGTTTACCAAATCATTTTCCCTATCCTTCTCACTTTGCACACCACCTCGACCAAAATACCCTATATCTGCCACTCTATCATCAAACACATTCAACAAGCCTTCAAAATACTCACTCCATCTCCTTCTCACATCACCACCACTTATTATCACCTCCCCATTAGCCCCCTTCACTGATGTTCCCATTTGTTCCCTTGTTTTACGCACTTTATTTACCTCCTTTCAAAACATCTTTTATTTTCCCTAAAATTTAATGATACTCTCTCACCCCAACTCTTATATGCCCTCTTTTTCACCACTTGCTCCTTTCTCTTGACCTCCTGCCTCTTTCTTTCATACATCCCTCTGCAAAAATCGTCCAAATGCCTCTCTCTTCTCTTTCACAAATCATCTCACTTCTTCATCCCACCAGTCACTACCCTTTCTAATCTGCACACCTCCCACGCTTCTGGTGCCAAAAGCATCTTTTGCGCAAGCCATCACTGCTTCCCTAAATACATTCCATTCCTCCTCTACTCCCCTTACCTCCTTTGTTCTCACCTTTTCCCATTCTGTACTCAGTCTCTCTTGGTACTTCCTCACACAAGTCTCCTTCCCAAGCTCACTTACTCTCACCACTCTCTTCACCCCAACATTCTCTCTTCTTTTCTGAAAACCTCTGCAAATTTTCACCTTCGCCTTCACAAGATAATGATCAGACATCCCTCCAGTTGCAACTGTCAGTACATTAATATCCAAACGTCTCTCGCGCGCCTATCAATTAACACGTAATCCAATAACGCTCTCTGGCCATCTCTCTTACTTACGTATACTTATGTATATCTCTCTTTTTAACCCAGGTATTCCCAATCATCAGTCCTTTTTCAGCACATAAATCTACAAGCTCTTCACCATTTCCATTTACAACACTGAACACCCCATGTACACCAATTATTCCCTCAACTGCCACATTACTCACCTCGCATTCAAATCACCCATCACTATAACCCGGTCTCGTGCATCAAAACTACTAACACTCTCACTCAGCTGCTCCCAAAACACTTGCCTCTCATGATCTTTCTTCTCATTCCCAGGTGCATATGCACCAATAATCACCCATCTCTCTCCATCCACTTTCAGTTTTACCCATAACAATCTAGAGTTTACTTTCTTACACTCTACCACATGCTCCCACAACTCCTGTTTCAGGAGTAGTGCTACTACTTCCCTTGCTCTTGTCCTCTCACTAACCCCTGACTTTACTACCAACACATTCCCAAACCACTCTTCTCCTTTACCCTTGAGCTTCGTTTCACTCAGAGCCAAAGCATCCAGGTTCCTTTCCTCAAATATACTACCTATCTCTCCTTTTTTCTCATCTTGATTACATCCACACACATTTAGATGAGCACTCCCTCCGTGACTCCTTCTTCTGTTTCCCCTTTTAGAAAGTTAAGATACTAGGAGGGGAGGGTTTCTAGCCCCCCGCTCCCGTCTCATTTAGTCGCGTTCTGCGACACATGAGGAATGCGTGGGAAGTATTCTTTCTCCCATATCCCCAGCGATATATATATATATATATATATATATATATATATATATATATATATATATATATATATATATATATATATTTCTTTTTTTTTTATACTTTGTCGCTGTCTCCCGCGTTTGCGAGGTAGCGCAAGGAAACAGACGAAAGAAATGGCCCCACCCCCCCCCCCCCATACACATGTATATACATACGTCCACACACGCAAATATACATACCTACACAGCTTTCCATGGTTTACCCCAGACGCTTCACATGCCTTGATTCAATCCACTGACAGCACGTCAACCCCGGTATACCACATTGCTCCAATTCACTCTATTCCTTGCCCTCCTTTCACCCTCCTGCATGTTCAGGCCCCGATCACACAAAATCTTTTTCACTCCATCTTTCCACCTCCAATTTGGTCTCCCTCTTCTCCTTGCTCCCTCCACCTCCGACACATATATCCTCTTGGTCAATCTTTCCTCACTCATTCTCTCCATGTGCCCAAACCACTTCAAAACACCCTCTTCTGCTCTCTCAACCACGCTCTTTTTATTTCCACACATCTCTCTTACCCTTACGTTACTCACTCGATCAAACCACCTCACACCACACATTGTCCTCAAACATCTCATTTCCAGCACATCCATCCTCCTGCGCACAACTCTATCCATAGCCCACGCCTCGCAACCATACAACATTTTTGGAACCACTATTCCTTCAAACATACCCATTTTTGCTTTCCGAGATAATGTTCTCGACTTCCACACATTCTTCAAGGCCCCCAGAATTTTCGCCCCCTCCCCCACCCTATGATCCACTTCCGCTTCCATGGTTCCATCCGCTGCCAGATCCACTCCCAGATATCTAAAACACTTCACTTCCTCCAGTTTTTCTCCATTCAAACTCACCTCCCAATTGACTTGACCCTCAACCCTACTGTACCTAATAACCTTGCTCTTATTCACATTTACTCTTAACTTTCTTCTTCCACACACTTTACCAAACTCAGTCACCAGCTTCTGCAGTTTCTCACATGAATCAGCCACCAGCGCTGTATCATCAGCGAACAACAACTGACTCACTTCCCAAGCTCTCTCATCCCCAACAGACTTCATACTTGCCCCTCTTTCCAAAACTCTTGCATTTACCTCCCTAACAACCCCATCCATAAACAAATTAAACAGCCATGGAGACATCACAAACCCCTGCCGCAAACCTACATTCACTGAGAACCAATCACTTTCCTCTCTTCCTACACGTACACATGCCTTGCATCCTCGATAAAAAGTTTTCACTGCTTCTAACAACTTTCCTCCCACACCATATATTCTTAATACCTTCCACAGAGCATCTCTATCAACTCTATCATATATATATATATATATATATATATATATATATATATATATATATATATATATATATATATATATATATATATATATATATATATTCTTACATATTTGCCATTGCCGCGTTAGCGAGGTAGCCTTTGAGGGAATATCCCCACTTGGCCCTCTTCTCTGTTCCTTCTTTCGGAAAATTAAAAAAAAACGAGAGGGGAGGATTTCTGGCTCCCCGCTCCCTCCCCATTTAGTCGTCTTGTACGACACGCAGGGAAGTATTCCTTCTACCGTGTCTCCAGGGATAAATACTTGTGTTTAATTTCATCCCTTTGACTTTGAAATAGCGTTATCCAGTGATGCGTAACAAACAAAATTAGCGACCTTGTGCCAGATTTTTCTTAACGGAGTCTCTTTCTTTATTCGTTAATCATGCCGTTGACCAGTGATGCTGACGTTGAACGTTACTGTCGATCTGAGGCCTCTCACGGGGATATTAGATCTTTAACAGCTTATGAGTTTAGTCTTGTTACGGATGGGTTAGGAGTGGTGTACAACTGGAACGCTCATGAAGAAGATTTGGAGACTTTGTTGATAAATCAGTTAGTTGGCGCACAGGTGGTAGGAACTGTGTCTGATGTTGACGATAACGTCCCATCGTCCAGGTCCGTCGAAGTTTTGATCCCTGCCCAGCGTTATAGTGTTGATCCCGAATACTTGCAGTTCGCACTACAGATTGCTAGACTTAACGCAGAGAGAGAACAAGGTAAGCTACAGGTACAGAAGGAACAGACTGAAATAGCCAAGATTAATGCACAGGTGCGTATAGAAGACGTATGATATCCTCTTTGCTGAGGTAGACTCCGTTGAGATGGAGGAACTGAGGACACTTTCTGAGAATGAGACTAGAGAAGTGAGGCTGTGGGATACCTACTTTGCTGGTGTAGAATCTGTTGAGGTAGTGAGAGTGAGCACCCCTTCCCTCCCGGATGGAACTAGTGAGGAGAAGCTGTGTGATGCTTCCTGTGCTAGTCTGGAAGCCTAACAAGAGTCAGTGGGTGAGGCTGATGATTGGTCTCGGGCCCATTCAAGAGAGAGACCCTGGGTCGAATTACGAGCTGGCATGACAAGTGGTCTCGACTGAGGAACTTTGAGATGGGTGACGAGGTGTTTCCTTTATTACCCCAACCGGTGCTTAAACCACAGGTTAATCATGATTCTACCTCTCTCAGGCAGAATGTTTTGGCTTGCAAGACCCACCTTTCAGCGGGAGCTGCGTGTGACGAGGAGGATGAACTCGTTGTGGAGTGCCCTGCGAACCCTGACGGAGGCGTGGACAGGAAGGAGGAGGAGAAGCCTTCGCACCAGACTGACAAGCGCCCAACTGCACGAGTCTCCCTGACGAACTCTGACGTAGACGTGGGAGATGCCCGGCCTCTTGAACAGGCTCCTTACTGGGTAAGTCCACATCGAGCTGCCATTCTACAGGAGGAGCTGGACTACATGTTCAAGCACGGTCTGATGGAGCCGTGTCAGTCCCCACGGAGCTCGCTCGAAACCCTCCTACCCGAGCCCAACTGGACCTATCTGCTCTGCATCAACTACCATCAAGTCAACAAGGTAACGAAGACTGCCAGTCTCTCTCTCTCTCTCTCTCTCTCTCTCTCTCTCTCTCTCTCTCTCTCTCTCTCTCTCTCTCTCTCTCTCTCTCTCTCTCTCTCTCTCTCTCTCTCTCTCTCTCTCTCTTCCACCAACAGTAAGAGTCCAACCTCAAGCCCCACGATGTGACCCCCGATCTAGAAGAGAACTGAAGTGTGTCCTGGGTATGGTTGGGTACTGCAGGATGTTCATTATGAACGTTTCCACAATCACAGCCGCTCTCACAATTCTATGGAAAAATGATGTCAAATATATTTGGAAAGAAGAATGTGAGACAGCCTCTCGTCAGTTGAGACCCATACTTTTTAATTGTTCTGTTTTGCAGGCTCCGAACAGAGTTAGCTGTACATGCCAGTGCTGTAGGAGCTGATGCTGTCATCTTGCAGGAGGACGGAGAGAGGGTTGATCACCCTGTTAGCTTTGGTAAGAAGATTAAGCCCAAACAGACTACGTCACCATTGAGAGGGAACTCTTGTCTCTGTTATTTGCATTATAACACTTTGTATATTCATGCCCTTCAGGCAATCAGTGCGTATACTGACTACCATCACCCTCAAAAATGTTAACAAGTTCCGGGGTAGGAGTCAGAGGTTAACTAGGTGGCTCTTATTCCTTCAAGAGTAGAGTTTAGAGGTTCATATTATTGTCGGCACACATAATGTGTTAACAGATTGTGTATCTCACTCTTAAGGTTATAAAATTCCTCTTCCAGGAATTTCACACCACCGCGCCGAGTGGGCCCTTAAGGTGTGCCTGTCGCATATATATATATATATAAGAGAAAGGTGCAAGAGGTGAAAAAAAGGGCAAATGAGAGTTGGGGTGAGAGACTATCAGTAAATTTTAGGGAAAATAAAAAGATGTTCTGGAAGGAGGTAAATAGGGTGCGTAAGACAAGGGAGCAAATGGGAACTTCAGTGAAGGGCGTAAATGGGGAGGTGATAACAAGTAGCGGTGATGTGAGAAGGAGATGGAATGAGTATTTTGAAGGTTTGTTGAATGTGTCTGATGACAGAGTGGCAGATATAGGGTGTTTTGGTCGAGGTGGTGTGCAAAGTGAGAGGGTTAGGGAAAATGATTTGGTAAACAGAGAAGAGGTAGTAAAAGCTTTGCGGAAGATGAAAGCCGGCAAGGCAGCAGGTTTGGATGGTATTGCAGTGGAATTTATTAAGAAAGGGGGTGACTGTATTGTTGACTGGTTGGTAAGGTTATTTAATGTATGTATGACTCATGGTGAGGTGCCTGAGGATTGGCGGAATGCGTGCATAGTGCCATTCTACAAAGGCAAAGGGGATAAGAGTGAGTGCTCAAATTACAGAGGTATAAGTTTGTTGAGTATTCCTGGTAAATTATATGGGAGGGTATTGATTGAGAGGGTGAAGGCATGTACAGAGCATCAGATTGGGGAAGAGCAGTGCGGTTTCAGAAGTGGTAGAGGATGTGTGGATCAGGTGTTTGCTTTGAAGAATGTATGTGAGAAATACTTAGAAAAGCAAATGGATTTGTATGTAGCATTTATGGATCTGGAGAAGGCATATGATAGAGTTGATAGAGATGCTCTGTGGAAGGTATTAAGAATATATGGTGTGGGAGGCAAGTTGTTAGAAGCAGTGAAAAGTTTTTATCGAGGATGTAAGGCATGTGTACGTGTAGGAAGAAAGGAAAGTGATTGGTTCTCAGTGAATGTAGGTTTGCGGCAGGGGTGTGTGATGTCTCCATGGTTGTTTAATTTGTTTATGGATGGGGTTGTAAGGGAGGTAAATGCAAGAGTCCTGGAAAGAGGGGCAAGTATGAAGTCTGTTGGGGATGAGAGAGCTTGGGAAGTGAGTCAGTTGTTGTTCGCTGATGATACAGCGCTGGTGGCTGATTCATGTGAGAAACTGCAGAAGCTGGTGACTGGGTTTGGTAAAGTGTGTGGAAGAAGAAAGTTGAGAGTAAATGTGAATAAGAGCAAGGTTATTAGGTACAGTAGGGGTGAGGGTCAAGTCAATTGGGAGGTGAGTTTGAATGGAGAAAAACTGGAGGAAGTGAAGTGTTTTAGATATCTGGGAGTGGATCTGTCAGCGGATGGAACCATGGAAGCGGAAGTGGATCATAGGGTGGGGGAGGGGGCGAAAATTTTGGGAGCCTTGAAAAATGTGTGGAAGTCGAGAACACTATCTCGGAAAGCAAAAATGGGTATGTTTGAGGGAATAGTGGTTCCAACAATGTTGTATGGTTGCGAGGCGTGGGCTATGGATAGAGATGTGCGCAGGAGGATGGATGTGCTGGAAATGAGATGTTTGAGGACAATGTGTGGTGTGAGGTGGTTTGATCGAGTAAGTAACGTAAGGGTAAGAGAGATGTGTGGAAATAAAAAGAGCGTGGTTGAGAGAGCAGAAGAGGGTGTTTTGAAATGGTTTGGGCACATGGAGAGAATGAGTGAGGAGAGATTGACCAAGAGGATATATGTGTCGGAGGTGGAGGGAACGAGGAGAAGAGGGAGACCAAATTGGAGGTGGAAAGATGGAGTGAAAAAGATTTTGTGTGATCGGGGCCTGAACATGCAGGAGGGTGAAAGGAGGGCAAGAAATAGAGTGAATTGGAGTCATGTGGTATACCGGGGTTGACGTGCTGTCAGTGGATTGAAGCAAGGCATGTGAAGCGTCTGGGGTAAACCATGGAAAGCTGTGTAGGTATGTATATTTGCGTGTGTGGACGTGTGTATGTACATGTGTATGGGGGGGGGGGGGGGTTGGGCCATTTCTTTCGTCTGTTTCCTTGCGCTACCTCGCAAACGCGGGAGACAGCGACAAAGTATAAAAAAAAAAAAAAAAAAAAAAATATATATATATATATATATATATATATATATATATATATATATATATATATATATATATATATATATGGATATATGGATAGAGTTGTGCGCAGGAGGGTGGATGTGCTGGAGATGGGGTGTTTGAGGACAATGTGTGGTGCTAGGTGGTTTGATCGAGCAAGTAACGTAAGGGTAAGAGACAGATGTGTGGAAATAAAAAGAGCGTGGTTGAGACAGCAGAAGAGGGTGTTTTGAAATGGTTTGGGCACATGGAGAGAATGAGTGAGGAAAGATTGACCAAGAGGATATATGTGTCGGAGGTGGAGGGAACGAGGAGAAGTGGGAGACCAAATTGGAGGTGGAAAGATGGAGTGAAAAAGATTTTGTGTGATCGGGGCCTGAACATGCAGGAGGGTGAAAAGAGGGCAAGGAATAGAGTGAATTGGATCGATGTGGTATACCGGGCTTGACGTGCTGTCAGTGGATTGAATCAGGGCATGTGAAGCGTCTGGGGTAAACCATGGAAAGCTGTGTAGGTATGTATATTGCGTGTGTGGACGTGTATGTATATACATGTGTATGGGGGTGGGTTGGGCCATTTCTTTCATCTGTCTCCTTGCGCTACCTTTTGGATGTTAATGTGCTGAGTTTGTATAGTTGCGAGGCGTGGGCTATGGATAGAGTTGTGCGCAGGAGGGTGGATGTGCTGGAAATGAGATGTTTGAGGACAATGTGTAGTGTGAGGTGGTTTGATCGAGTAAATAACGTTAGGGTAAGAGAGATGTGTGGAAATAAAGAGAGCGTGGTTGAGAGAGCAGAAGAGGGTGTTTGGATGTCAATGTGCTGAGAGGTGCAACTGGAGGGATGTCTGATCATTATTTTGTGGAGGCTAAGGTGAAGATTTGTATTGGTTTTCAGAAAAGAAGAGTGAATGTTGGGGTGAAGAGGGTGGTGAGAGTAAGTGAGCTTGGGAAGGAGACTTGTGTGAGGAAGTACCAGGAGAGACTGAGTACAGAATGGAAAAAGGTGAGAACAATGGAAGTAAGGGGAGTGGGGGAGGAATGGGATGTATTTAGGGAATCAGTGATGGATTGCGCAAAAGATGCTTGTAGCATGAGAAGAGTGGGAGGTGGGTTGATTAGAAAGGGTAGTGAGTGGTGGGATGAAGAAGTAAGATTATTAGTGAAAGAGAAGAGAGAGGCATTTGGACGATTTTTGCAGGGAAAAAATGCGATTGAGTGGGAGATGTGTAAAAGGAAGAGACAGGTCAAGAGAAAGGTGCAAGAGGTGAAAAAGAGGGCAAATGAGAGTTGGGGTGAGAGAGTATCATTAAATTTTAGGGAGAATAAAAAGATGTTCTGGAAGGAGGTAAATAAAGTGCGTAAGACAAGGGAGCAAATGGGAACTTCAGTGAAGGGCGCAAATGGGGAGGTGATAACAAGTAGTGGTGATGTGAGAAGGAGATGGAGTGAGTATTTTGAAGGTTTGTTGAATGTGTTTGATGATAGAGTGGCAGATATAGGGTGTTTTGGTCGAGGTGGTGTGCAAAGTGAGAGGGTTAGGGAAAATGATTTGGTAAACAGAGAAGAGGTAGTGAAAGCTTTGCGGAAGATGAAAGCCGGCAAGGCAGCAGGTTTGGATGGAATTGCAGTGGAATTTATTTAAAAAGGGGGTGACTGTATTATTGACTGGTTGGTAAGGTAATTTAATGTATGTATGACTCATGGTGAGGTGCCTGAGGATTGGCGGAATGCGTGCATAGTGCCATTGTACAAAGGCAAAGGGGATAAGAGTGAGTGCTCAATATTACAGAGGTATAAGTTTGTTGAGTATTCCTGGTAAATCATATGGGAGGGTATTGATTGAGAGGGTGAAGGCATGTACAGAGCATCAGACTGGGGAAGAGCAGTGTGGTTTCAGAAGTGGTAGAGGATGTGTGGATCAGGTGTTTGCTTTGAAGAATGTATGTGAGAAATACTTAGAAAAGCAAATGGATTTGTATGTAACATTTATGGATCTGGAGAAGGCATATGATAGAGTTGATAGAGATGCTCTGTGGAAGGTATTAAGAATATATGGTGTGGGAGGCAAGTTGTTAGAAGCAGTGAAAAGTTTTTATCGAGGATGTAAGGCTTGTGTACGTGTAGGAAGAGAGGAAAGTGATTGGTTCTCAGTGAATGTAGGTTTGCGGCAGGGGTGTGTGGTGTCTCCATGGTTGTTTAATTTGTTTATGGATGGGGTTGTTAGGGAGGTGAATGCAAGAGTTTTGGAAAGAGGGGCAAGTATGAAGTCTGTTGTGGATGAGAGAGCTTGGGAAGTGAGTCAGTTGTTGTTCGCTGATGATACAGCGCTGGTGGCTGATTCATGTGAGAAACTGCAGAAGCTGGTGACTGAGTTTGGTAAAGTGTGTGAAAGAAGAAAGCTAAGAGTAAATGTGAATAAGAGCAAGGTAATTAGGTACAGTAGGGCTGAGGGTCAAGTCAATTGGGAGGTAAGTTTGAATGGAGAAAAACTGGAGGAAATGAAGTGTTTTAGATATCTGGGAGTGGATCTGGCAGCGGATGGAACCATGGAAGCGGAAGTGGATCATAGGGTGGGGGAGGGGGCGAAAATCCTGGGAGCCTTGAAGAATGTGTGGAAGTCGAGAACATTATCTCGGAAAGCAAAAATGGGTATGTTTGAAGAAATAGTGGTTCCAACAATGTTGTATGGTTGCGAGGCGTGGGCTATGGATAGAGTTGTGCGCAGGAGGATGGATGTGCTGGAAATGAGATGTTTGAGGAAAATGTGTGGTGTGAGGTGGTTTGATCGAGTAAGTAACATAAGGGTAAGAGAGATGTGTGGAAATAAAGAGAGCGTGGTTGAGAGAGCAGAAGAGGGTGTTTTGAAATGGTTTGGGCACATGGAGAGAATGAGTGAGGAAAGATTGACCAAGAGGATATATGTGTCGGAGGTCGGAGGGAACGAGGAGAAGAGGGAGACCAAATTGGAGGTGGAAAGATGGAGTGAAAAAGATTTTGTGTGATCGGGGCCTGAACATGCAGGAGGGTGAAAGGAGGGCAAGGAATAGAGTGAATTGTATCGATGTGGTATACCGGGGTTGACGTGGCTGATTCATGTGAGAAACTGCAGAAGCTGGTGACTGAGTTTGGTAAAGTGTGTGAAAGAAGAAAGTTAAGAGTATATGTGAATAAGAGCAAGGTTATTAGGTACAGTAGGGTCGAGGGTCAAGTCAATTGGGAGGTAAGTTTGAATGGAGAAAAACTGGAGGAATTAAAGTGTTTTAGATATCTGGGAGTGGATCTGGCAGCGGATGGAACCATGGAAGCGGAAGTGGATCATAGGGTGGGGGAGGGGGCGAAAATCCTGGGAGCCTTGAAGAATGTGTATAAGTCGAGAACATTATCTCGGAAAGCAAAAATGGGTATGTTTGAAGGAATAGTGGTTCCAACAATTTTGTATAGTTGCGAGGCGTGGGCTATGGATAGAGTTGTGCGCAGGAGGGTGGATGTGCTGGAAATGAGATGTTTGAGGACAATGTGTGGTGTGAGGTGGTTTGATCGAGTAAGTAACGTAAGGGTAAGAGAGATGTGTGGAAATAAAAAGAGCGTGGTTGAGAGAGCAGAAGAGGGTGTTTTGAAATGGTTTGGGCACATGGAGAGAATGAGTGAGGAAAGATTGACCAAGAGGATATATATGTCGGAGGTGGAGGGAACGAGGAGAAGTGGGAGACCAAATTGGAGGTGGAAAGATGGAGTGAAAAAGATTTTGTGTGATCGGGGCCTGAACATGCAGGAGGGTGAAAGGAGGGCAAGGAATAGAGTGAATTGGATCGATGTGGTATACCGGGGTTGACGTGCTGTCAGTGGATTGAATCAGGGCATGTGAAGCGTCTGGGGTAAACCATGGAAAGCTGTGTAGGTATGTATATTTGCGTGTGTGGACGTATGTATATACATGTGTATGGGGGTGGTTTGGGCCATTTCTTTCGTCTGTTTCCTTGCGCTACCTCGCAAACTCGGGAGACAGCGTCAAAGCAAAAGAAAAAAAAAAAAAAAAAAAAAATATATATATATATATATATATATATATATATATATATATATATATATATATATATATATATATATATATATACATATATATTACATTTTATTTTTTACTATACTTTGTCGCTGTCTCCCGCGTTCGCGCAAGCAAACAGACAAAACAATGGCCCAACCCACCCATATACACATGTATATACATAAATGACCACACTCGCACATATACATACCCATATATTTCAACGTTTACATACATATACATATACAGACTATACATATATACACATGTACATAATTCATACTTCTTGCCTTTATTGATTCTCGTCGCCACCCCGCCACACATGAAATGACCCCCCTTCTCCTCCCACGCGAGCGAGGTAGCGCTAGGAAAAGACAGCAAAGGCCACATTCGTTCACACTCAGTCTCTAACTGTCATGTATAATGCACCGAAACCACAGCTCCCTTTCCACATCCAGGCCCCACAAAAATTTCCATGGTTTACCCCAGACGCTCACATGCCCTGGTTCAATCCATTGACAGCACGTCGACCCCGGTATACCACATCGTTCCAATTCACTCTATTCCTTGCATCATCCTGTATGTTCAGGCCCCGATCACTCAAAATCTTTTTCACTCCATCTTTCCACCTCCAATTTGGTCTCCCACTTCTCGTTCCCTCCACCTCTGACACATATATCCTCTTTGTCAATCTTTCCTCACTCATTCTCTCCATGTGACCAAACCATTTCAATACACCCTCTTCTACTCTCTCAGCCACACTCTTTTTATTTCCACACATCTCTCTTACCCTTTCATTACTTACTCGATCAAACCACCTCACACCACATATTGTCCTCAAACATCTCATTTCCAACACATCCACCCTCCTTCGCACAACCCTATCTATAGCCCAAGCCTCGCAACCATATAACATTGTTGGAATCACTATTCCTTCAAACATACCCATTTTTGCTTTACGAGATAGTGTTCTCGCCTTCCACACATTCTTCAACGCTCCCAGAACTTTCGCCCCCTCCCCCACCCTGTGACTTACTTCCGCTTCCATGGTTCCATACGCTGCTAAATCCACTCCCAGATATTTGAAACACTTCCCTTCCTCCAGTTTTTCTCCATTCAAACTTACCTCCCAACTGACTTGTCTCTCAACCCTACTGTACCCAATAACCTTGCTCTTATTCACATTTACTCTCAGCTTTCTTCTTTCACGCACTTTACTAAACTCAGTCACCAGTTTCTGCAGTTTCACACCCGAATCAGCCACCAGCACTGTATCATCAGCGAACAACAACTGACTCACTTTCCAAGCCCTCTAATTAAACAACCATGGCGACATCATGCACCCCTGCCGCAAACGGACCAATAAGGACCAATCACTTTCCTCTCTTCCTACTCGTACACATGCCTTACATCCTTTGTAAAAACTTTTCACTGCTTCTAGCAACTTACCTCCCCAGCCATATACTCTTACTACCTTCCACAGAGTATCTCTGTCAACTCTATCACATACCTTCTTCAAATCCATAAATACTACTTACAAATCCATTTGTTTTTCTAAGTATTTCTCACATACATTCTTCAAAGCAAACACCTGATCCACACATCCTCTGCCACTTCTGAAACCACACTGCTCTTCCCCAACCTGATGCTCTGTACATGCCTTCACCCTCTCACTCAATACCCTCCCATATAATTTCCCAGGACTACTCAACAAACTTATACCTCTGTAATTTGAACACTCACTTTTATCCGCTTTGCCTTTGTGCAATGTCACTATGCATGCATTTCCTTAGTCCTCAGGCACTTTACCGAATACCCTCACCACCCAGTCAACAACACAGTCGCCCCCTGCCCCCTTTTTAATAAATTCCACTGCAATACCATCCAAACCCGCAGCATTGCTGGCTTTCATCTTCCACAAAGCTTTCACTAACTCTTCTCTGTTTACCAAACCATTCTCCCTGACCCTCTCACTTCGCTCATCACCTCGACCAAAACACCATATATCTGCCTCTCTATCATCTAACGCATTCAACAAACCTTCAAAAGAGTCACTCCATCTCCTTCTCACATCACCACTACTTGTTATCACCTCCTCATTAGCCCCCTTCACCGATGTTCCCATTTGTTCTCTTGTCTTATGCACTTTATTGGCCTCCTTCTAAAACATCTTTTTATTTTCCCTAAAGTTTAATTATACTCTCTCACCCCAACTCTCATTTGCCCTCTTTTTCACCTCTTGCACCTTTCTCTTGACCTCCTGCCTCTTTCTTGTATACATCTCCCAATTATTTGCACTATTTCCCTGGAAAACTCGTCCAAATGCATCTCTCTTCTCTTTCACTACTAATCTTACTTCTTCATCCCACCACTCACTACCCTTTCTAATCTGCCAACCTCCCACGCTTCTCATGCCACAAGCATCTTTTGCGCAAGCCATCACTGCTTCCCTAAATACATCCCATTACTACCCCACTCCCCTTACGTCCTTTGCTCTCACATTTTTCCTTTCTGCACTCAGTCTCTCCTGTTCCTTCCTCTCACAAGTCTCCTTCCCGAGCTCACTTACTCTCACACTCTCTTCACCCAAACATTCTCTCTTCTCTTCTGAATTCCTGTACAAATCTTCACCTTCGTCTCCACAAGATAACGTTCAAACATTCCTCCAGTTCCACCTCTCAGCACATTAACATCCAAAAGTCTCTTTCACGCGCCTATCAATTAACACCTAATCCAATAACGCTCTCTGGCCATCTCTCTCACTTACATACGTATACTTGTGTGTATCTCTCTTTTTAAACCGGGTAGTCCCAATCACCAGTCCTTTTTTAGCACACAAATCTACAAGCTCCTCACCATTTCTATTTACAACACTAAACACCCTATGTACACCAATTATTCCCTCAACTGCCACATTACTCACCTTTGCATTGAAATCACCCATCACTATAACCCGGTCTCGTGCATCAAAACTACTAACACACTCACTCAGCTGCTCCCGAAACACTTGCCTCTCATGATCTTTCTTCTCATTCCCAGGTGCATATGCATCAATGATCATCCGTCTATCTCCATCCACTTTCAGTTTCAACCATATCAATCTAGAGTTTACTTTCTTGCACTCTATCACATGCTCCCACCACTCCTGTTTCAGTAGTAGTACTACTTCTTTTGCTCTTGTCCTCTCAGTAACCTCTGACTTTACTCCCAAAACATTCCCAAACCACTCTTCCCCTTCACCCTTGAGCTTCCTTTCACTCAGAGCCAAAACATCCAGGTTCCTTTCCTCAAACATACTACCTATCTCTCCTTTTTTGTCATCTTGTTTACATCCACACACATTTAGGCACCCCAATCTGATCCTTTAAGGAGGATGAGCACTCCCCGCATGACTCCTTCTGTTTCCCCTTTTAGAAAGTTAAGGTACAAGGAGGAGAGGATTTCTAGCCCCCCGCCCCCGTCCCCTTTAGTCGCCTTCTACGACACGCGGGAAATGCGTGGGAAGTATTCTTTCTCCCCAATCCCCAGGGATAATATATATATATATATACATATATATATATATATATATAATATATATATATATATATATATATATATATATATATATATATATATATATATATATATATATATATATATTTATATATATATGTATATATATATTTACATATATATATATATATATATATATATATATATATATATATATATATATATATATATATATATATATATATATATCATGCTTGAACATGTGGGTTTATCCTATGCGTTATCAAGAACAGCTAACATTCAAGGTGGGACCGGAAATGTCCACTGTTCATGCATGTAATGGAAGTCTGTACAGTTAAGGCCAGAATGTTTCATGTATCCTAGCGAGGAAGAGGGTCAAGGACGCCCATTGGACTCCCAGACCCAGTGGGTCTTTCGCTTTGGCACTGAAATGTAAGCCCACCATGTGTACCATTACCAGGCAAACGGCACCTCCCACTGAAACATAGTCTGAAACACGATTACGACACGACCCAACACCACATCCTCCGCCCGTCCCAACAAAGCTGAAGGAAGAAGATGAAAGTGAAGGAATGAAAAGGAAGAAGGAAACTTTGTCGCACGTTGTTGTTGTTGTTGTTGTTGTTCCGGTGGAGCGAACCCCATTACCAGGTCAAGGTCGAGGCGCTGGACGACCAGGTCATTTCTCCCTGGATCGAGTCCATCCTGCTCACCTGAGCGACTTTGCGCAAATCCAGACAACGTGCCGGCTGGCCAAACACCTCTTAAACCATGGTAGTCAGAAATCATTCATTATAACTGTAGAGGTCTTAGGTACAAGCATGTACAGTTATGATTATGCTTGCATCTTACAGGCCGTCCATTCATTGTCTAAACAGATCTGGCTACACAATAAATGTGACGACGGTGCTGCCATAGACGACTACTACCCGTATACAAGAAGTGGTCATGGGTTAGCTATATCTGCCTTCCTCATACAAGAGTGACTGTGGACTCTGCTCTGGAGGCAGCAATATGTAGACTTGATCTGATAACACATACCTGACTATTTGCGTGATATACTGGTCGGGTTCCATTGTACCTGATGATGATATAATGCCACTGCCTGTAAAGTCTCCTGTAATAAATTAGTTTTAGGAGATTTCACCTCTCATCGTTATTAATGGGGAAGCACACAGGCAAACCCTAGAGGAGAACAAATGATAAACTTCATTACCCACTTTAACCTGTCTCTTGTGACGATGGTAGTGGAACTGGTGTGGACGGTCGGACTAGAAACATCTCAGCCGTATGTTTATCTTCGTCATCCCCGGATTTACGAAATGACATCACCTGGGCCACGTATCCTGATCCCTTGAGAAGTGACCATTCCCCAAGCTGTCTTTCCCATTCTTGCGACATTTGCACCAATCCATCTCCATGCAAATCTAATCTTAAGAAAGCAGATGGAGCGTCTATTGCAAGGCATGCTGTCTTGGGTGTATCTGGAGATAACATTGTCACCAAGATAGAAAACGCAACACAGTCTATCATAAAGGTTCCACACCGCTGTACCTAAGACCTGGATAAATTCCAGAAAGTATAGAGATCACTGATGGACACCAGACTGCAGAAATGTGTTGCGTGAGCACAATGGGAGGTACAGTACAGGATGCTAGACGAAGAACCCTCAGACGACAATCATGTTGCTTACACACATGTGAGGACCCAGGCAGGAAGAGCTATCACATGAGCCACAAGATCCTCCTGCACTATACAAGGACACGCCCATCACTCAAGTCTGGACCTCCGGCAATATACAAGGACACGCCCATCACTCAAGTCTGGTCCTCCTGCACTATACAAGGACACGCCCATCACTCAAGTCTGGACCTCCGGCAATATACAAGGACACGCCCATCACTCAAGTCTGGTCCTCCGGCACTATACAAGGACACGCCCATCACTCAAGTCTGGACCTCCGGCAATATACAAGGACACGCCCATCACTCAAGTCTGGTCCTCCGGCAATATACAAGGACACGCCCATCACTCAAGTCTGGACCTCAGTTAAGAAATATTTCAAAACCTCTGAGCCAGTAAACATCCCCACACTAAGTAATAACAACCAAACATGAGACAGTCTTGTTGACACATCCAACACCATCGCCAGGAGCTCCTCAGAAATGAGTATGATCAGAGGTTCCTCCACTACAAACCCCAGGCCGAGCTAAGAGTAGTTAACTTTGCCATACAGGATTAAAGCGTAGGTTATGACGCTTTATCAACCAGGAGTGAACTGCTTTATGTTTTGAGATATTGTAAAGGTTCCAACCCGGGACCCAGCGGGATGACTTACCACATGGTTCAGCGTCTGAGTCAGGCTAACCTGGCCAAGGTGTTAGCATCGTGCAGGGAGATGTCGACGTCTTAAATGATCCCAAACTCATGGCACTTTGTGCACGTCATCCCCATCCCGATTGATAATTTGATCAAGAGACGGAGAGAGAGAGAGAGAGAGAGAGAGAGAGAGAGAGAGAGAGAGAGTGGCGGAGAATATGACGAGAGGAAGACTCAGACGTTAATTGATAAAGAGACGAAGAGAGAGAGAGAGAGAGAGAACTGGCCTAGAATAGTATAACGTGAGAGACACTTGCGCGTTGATTCATTAAGAGAGAGAGAGAGAGAGAGAGAGAGAGAGAGAGAGAGAGAGAGAGAGAGAGAGAATTGGATGAGAATACCAGACGAAGAATCGGATGTTGGTTAAGTAAGAGACGGAGAGTTTGGTAGAGTTACATAGATACGCAGACATCAGAGACCCGTAGCGCAAGAGAGATGGTCTGATCGTAACACTAGTGGAAGAGATGGTAGTCTCCCTCAGCGCAGGTGAAGGAGAGGATAGCAACGCAGACCTCTCCGCCGACCCTCCAGTTCCTTCGGCAACACAACGGACAAGAAACAGATGGAAACAATACATTGAAGGACAACTATGCCTGATGGATATTTTGTAGGAAAGTCATAAGATAGAATGAACGTGAATATGTCATACATACGACATGAAAACTTCAATTTTGGACAAAAAAAGACAAGAGAAAGGATAAACTTTGAGCAACAGCTTGTCGACCTGCCACGTCTACATTACACCCGATGTGGAAGGATGATACACTAATTCCTTTTTCTTCCGCTAAAGCAGACGACACGGGGTTCATCTATGATGGTACGTGACTGCAGTACGGTTAGGACCGGATCGTTGGTTGAGAAGGGAAACATGATCTTTTACAACGTTATGATGGTTATAAGAATTAATTAGTCAGTACCGGAGAGTGAGTGACACGTGGTGATTAAGCCTAGATTTTGAAGATATTAACGATGTTGCTCTGAAAGTCGTGTTCCAGAGGCTTATTGCAGGCATCCATGATATTGTTGATCAAGTTGAAGTTCGGGCAGTCCAGATGAACTCAGTGACCTCTGGGTTTTAGGCTATTCTCTCTCTCTTGGTAATAATGATGCGACCATTAAGAAATTTCCCACATGGACATTGTTGTTGACTCAAAGCTTCAAGTCCTTTAAGACTTCTTTCTTATGCAGATTCAGTTCTCGTAGTTTGTCCTCATTTCAGTTGTTCCGTAAAGATAGAATCGACTGGCTTCCATATGTCTGTACTGTTCCCGATGTAAGAATATCTTAACGTAGGAAGGCCGAGAACTACACTGCATACTCGTGGTTTGGTCTAACTAGAATGAAATGTACTGGCAAACCCGCAGTCTTGCTTTCGTACATAAAGTTTTTGTTCATCAATCCCAACATCCTGATTGCTTTCTTGGCAGCTTTGTTCCAGTGCTGGGAGAACTGGCAGTTGTTACAGTGCTGGGAGAACTGGCAGTTGTTACAGTGCTGGGAGAACTGGCAGTTGTTACAGTGCTGGGAGAACTGGCAGTTGTTACAGTGCTGGGAGAACTGGCGGTTGTTACAGTGCTGGGAGAACTGGCAGTTGTACAAGACACTAGAGGTGTCCTCTACCTTGTGGTCCACGAGACACTACAGGTGTCCTCTACCTTGTGGTCCACGAGACACTACAGGTGTCCTCTACCTTGTGGTCCACGAGACACTAGAGGTGTCCTCTACCTTGTGGTCCACGAGACACTACAGGTGTCCTCTACCTTGTGGTCCACGAGACACTAGAGGTGTCCTCTACCTTGTGGTCCACGAGACACTAGAGGTGTCCTCTACCTTGTGGTCCACGAGACACTAGAGGTGTCCTCTACCTTGTGATCCACGAGACACTAGAGGTGTCCTCTACCTTGTGGTCCACGAGACACTAGAGGTGTCCTCTACCTTGTGGTCCACGAGACACTAGAGGTGTCCTCTACCTTGTGGTCCACGAGACACTACAGGTGTCCTCTACCTTGTGATCCACGAGACACTACAGGTGTCCTCTACCTTGTGGTCCACGAGACACTACAGGTGTCCTCTACCTTGTGATCCACGAGACACTAGAGATGTCCTCTACCTTGTGATCCACGAGACACTAGAGATGTCCTCTACCTTGTGGTCCACGAGACACTAGAGATGTCCTCTACCTTGTGGTCCACGAGACACTACAGGTGTCCTCTACCTTGTGGTCCACGAGACACTAGAGATGTCCTCTACCTTGTGGTCCACGAGACACTAGAGATGTCCTCTACCTTGTGGTCCACGAGACACTACAGGTGTCCTCTACCTTGTGGTCCACGAGACACTACAGGTGTCCTCTACCTTGTGGTCCACGAGACACTAGAGATGTCCTCTACCTTGTGATCCACGAGACACTACAGGTGTCCTCTACCTTGTGATCCACGAGACACTAGAGATGTCCTCTACCTTGTGGTCCACGAGACACTAGAGGTGTCCTCTACCTTGTAGTCCACGAGACACTACAGGTGTCCTCTACCTTGTGGTCCACGAGACACTACAGGTGTCCTCTACCTTGTGGTCCACGAGACACTACAGGTGTCCTCTACCTTGTGGTCCACGAGACACTAGAAGTGTCCTCTACCTTGTGGTCCACGAGACACTAGAGATGTCCTCTACCTTGTGGTCCACGAGACACTAGAGGTGTCCTCTACCTTGTGGTCCACGAGACACTAGAGGTGTCCTCTACCTTGTGGTCCACGAGACACTAGAGATGTCCTCTACCTTGTGGTCCACGAGACACTACAGGTGTCCTCTACCTTGTGGTCCACGAGACACTAAAGGTGTCCTCTACCTTGTGGTCCACGAGACACTACAGGTGTCCTCTACCTTGTGGTCCACGAGACACTAGAGATGTCCTCTACCTTGTGGTCCACGAGACACTACAGGTGTCCTCTACCTTGTGATCCACGAGACACTAGAGATGTCCTCTACCTTGTGATCAACGAGACACTAGAGGTGTCCTCTACCTTGTGGTCCACGAGACACTAGAGATGTCCTCTACCTTGTGGTCCACGAGACACTACAGGTGTCCTCTACCTTGTGGTCCACGAGACACTACAGGTGTCCTCTACCTTGTGATCCACGAGACACTAGAGATGCCCTCTACCTTGTGATCCACGGGACACTACAGGTGTCCTCTACCTTGTGGTCCACGAGACACTAGAGATGTCCTCTACCTTGTGGTCCACGAGACACTAGAGATGTCCTCTACCTTGTGGTCCACGAGACACTACAGGTGTCCTCTACCTTGTGGTCCACGAGACACTACAGGTGTCCTCTACCTTGTGGTCCACGAGACACTAGAGGTGTCCTCTACCTTGTGGTCCACGAGACACTAGAGGTGTCCTCTACCTTGTGGTCCACGAGACACTACAGGTGTCCTCTACCTTGTGGTCCACGAGACACTAGAGGTGTCCTCTACCTTGTGGTCCACGAGACACTAGAGGTGTCCTCTACCTTGTGGTCCACGAGACACTAGAGGTGTCCTCTACCTTGTGGTCCACGAGACACTACAGGTGTCCTCTACCTTGTGGTCCACGAGACACTAGAGGTGTCCTCTACCTTGTGGTCCACGAGACACTACAGGTGTCCTCTACCTTGTGGTCCACGAGACACTACAGGTGTCCTCTACCTTGTGGTCCACGAGACACTAGAGGTGTCCTCTACCTTGTGATCCACGAGACACTACAGGTGTCCTCTACCTTGTGGTCCACGAGACACTAGAGATGTCCTCTACCTTGTGGTCCACGAGACACTACAGGTGTCCTCTACCTTGTGGTCCACGAGACACTAGAGGTGTCTCTACCTTGTGGTCCACGAGACACTAGAGGTGTCCTCTACCTTGTGGTCCACGAGACACTAGAGGTGTCCTCTACCTTGTGGTCCACGAGACACTAGAGGTGTCCTCTACCTTGTGGTCCACGAGACACTAGAGGTGTCCTCTACCTTGTGGTCCACGAGACACTACAGGTGTCCTCTACCTTGTGGTCCACGAGACACTAGAGTGTCCTCTACCTTGTGGTCCACGAGACACTAGAGATGTCCTCTACCTTGTGGTCCACGAGACACTAGAGGTGTCCTCTACCTTGTGGTCCACGAGACACTAGAGGTGTCCTCTACCTTGTGGTCCACGAGACACTACAGGTGTCCTCTACCTTGTGGTCCACGAGACACTAGAGGTGTCCTCTACCTTGTGGTCCACGAGACACTAGAGGTGTCCTCTACCTTGTGGTCCACGAGACACTAGAGGTGTCCTCTACCTTGTGGTCCACGAGACACTAGAGATGTCCTCTACCTTGTGGTCCACGAGACACTAGAGGTGTCCTCTACCTTGTGGTCCACGAGACACTAGAGGTGTCCTCTACCTTGTGGTCCACGAGACACTACAGGTGTCCTCTACCTTGTGGTCCACGAGACACTACAGGTGTCCTCTACCTTGTGGTCCACGAGACACTACAGGTGTCCTCTACCTTGTGGTCCACGAGACACTACAGGTGTCCTCTACCTTGTGGTCCACGAGACACTAGAGGTGTCCTCTACCTTGTGGTCCACGAGACACTAGAGGTGTCCTCTACCTTGTGGTCCACGAGACACTAGAGATGTCCTCTACCTTGTGGACCACGAGACACTAGAGATGTTCTCTACCTTGTGGTGCACGAGACACTAGAGGTGTCCTCTACCTTGTGGTCCACGAGACACTACAGGTGTCCTCTACCTTGTGGTCTACGAGACACTAGAGATGTCCTCTACCTTGTGGTCCACGAGACACTAGAGATGTCCTCTACCTTGTGGTCCACGAGACACTAGAGATGTCCTCTACCTTGTGGTCCACGAGACACTAGAGGTGTCCTCTACCTTGTGGTCCACGAGACACTAGAGATGTCCTCTACCTTGTGGTCCACGAGACACTACAGGTGTCCTCTACCTTGTGGTCCACGAGACACTACAGGTGTCCTCTACCTTGTGGTCCACGAGACACTAGAGGTGTCCTCTACCTTGTGGTCCACGAGACACTAGAGGTGTCCTCTACCTTGTGGTCCACGAGACACTACAGGTGTCCTCTACCTTGTGGTCCACGAGACACTACAGGTGTCCTCTACCTTGTGGTCCACGAGACACTGCCTCTACCTTGTGGTCCACGAGACACTACAGGTGTCCTCTACCTTGTGGTCCACGAGACACTAGAGATGTCCTCTACCTTGTGGTCCACGAGACACTAGAGATGTCCTCTACCTTGTGGTCCACGAGACACTAGAGGTGTCCTCTACCTTGTGGTCCACGAGACACTGCCTCTACCTTGTGGTCCACGAGACACTACAGGTGTCCTCTACCTTGTGGTCCACGAGACACTACAGGTGTCCTCTACCTTGTGGTCCACGAGACACTACAGGTGTCCTCTACCTTGTGGTTCACGAGACACTAGAGGTGTCCTCTACCTTGTGGTCCACGAGACTCTACAAGTGTCCTCTACCTTGTGGTCCACGAGACACTAGAGGTGTCCTCTACCTTGTGGTCCACGAGACACTACAGGTGTCCTCTACCTTGTGGTCCACGAGACACTAGAGGTGTCCTCTACCTTGTGGTCCACGAGACACTACAGGTGTCCTCTACCTTGTGGTCCACGATACACTAGAGATGTCCTCTACCTTGTGGTCCACGAGACACTACAGGTGTCCTCTACCTTGTGGTCCACGATACACTAGAGATGTCCTCTACCTTGTGGTCCACGAGACACTACAGGTGTCCTCTACCTTGTGGTCCACGAGACACTAGAGATGTCCTCTACCTTGTGGTCCACGAGACACTACAGGTGTCCTCTACCTTGTGGTTCACGAGTTCATCATTGATCATTTCCTTGAGATTTCCCACTTGCAACAGCTGACATTTATCGACGCTAATTAGCATTGGCCATTCTTATCTGGATCCGCTTGTAATCGTAGCTGTCTCCATCATTACGAATGCTTCGTATTTCGTGACTTCATGCATCAGTTTAACGTGGGAGGTCGGGGGGGGGGGGGGGGGTGTCAAATGGTTCCTGGATGAACAGAAATATAATACCTATTGCTTTCATCTGTCGTGAGTATTGAATACATGGTAAAATAACATGATTTTTTTCTCTGTAGTTCCCTTGTGTGTGTTGTAGATCATACAGTGTTTATCAAGGTAAGCTGCAATTTTATATCTACGAATCGACCTTAGAAGTTTGCATGTACTTCATGTGAGGCTGATAGATAGGAGGGTAATTGCCAGACAGTTTATGGCTATCGTTTTCCAGTGTAAAGGTAACGTGTGCCAGTCTTCTGTCCTGTGGTACTATGTCATCCTGGAGAAATGTAGTGAAGATGTAGCATAACGGTTTGGCAGTCTCCTGTGTGACGTTCTTCATAACTTGTGGACAGAAACGGACAGGACCTGAAGTTGTATCAGTCTTGATCATATGTGTGTCAGCACTGACCTAACTGTGACGATACATTCTGGTGCTCTGTGTTATCATGACCCCACACTTCGTGGAGTTCCTTTCTGGTGTGAAATTTTATGATTGTTTTGCTATGTTTTCATCACGCATCATGTTGTGGCCAGCTTGGTTTACTGAGGCTAGTCTCCCACTCTGTACGTGTTTCTTGTTAATGATATAACTAATGACATCTCTTAGGATCCCTTGTGCTATGTTGCAACACTAACTTCATAGTTCCTCCTGGCTTACCTCATAAAGTCGTTTTGTCTCTGAGTTACGTTCTACTGCGTTGCGAGACCTGGGTCATTACCTGACTTCTTAAGCTGGTAGAGGACTATTTCTCTGCTTCATAACTCTAGTGATGTCTGAGGAGCACCACTCAGAACTACTGTTGATGTTTTTATTGTTTCTGTAGAGCGCAGGAACGACTGGATGTTGTTGATGCGTAAACTAACGTTTATAACATGTTCATAATTCCTCTGGACTTGAACCATAAGGATGAGACTCAAATAAAATACCACGCACAACCCCTAAAAATCTGCCATTTCAAAGTCTGGAGTAAAAATACTGTTTTTAGTGGAGAGGATTTTTGGATCTACATCGAACCTATGTTATTGTAATATGAACCTAAAAAACGTGGGAGGATGCAAGAACTACATCAAAAGCATATTAGCTTTCCTCGTCTGCTCGGTGACTGTTTGGGAGATAAGAACATACCTGACATGACACCGTTGATCAGTGTAGCAGGTTCACTTTCTACACACAAGATGGTTCGCCAGTTGACTCCTGGAACATTAATGTTCGCCAGAATGATCGAGTGTTTATCCTGTGCTGCTCGTTGTAAACTCTCGCACATGACAGTCTCAGTGTCTTCTGACTCAGTAGGGCGTCTACGTATACACGACATTTATGAAATGTTGTCAGTTACGTGCTCATTTGTGGGCAGAAGTGTTGAGCAACAGCAGCAGATGATGTGGTGTGAATTTTCAGTCGGGTTGAGGTATGATTTGACCTACAGTGCAGTTCCGCCTCCTCGACCGCCGTTCTTATTCCTTAACAGATAATTTATGGTCCAGAAAATTGTATTCGCTCCTCAGGTCGATGATCATCGTGTTTACAAATGTTTCTGTTAATCCAGTGATATCAACGTGTTTCATGTTTACATAGTGATTCAGTTCAGCTGTTTTCTTTCGGACTGAATTTATATCTGAGTAAAGTCCATTTCATTTCTTCGTGCGATTTTTCGTACGTAATTTGAGCCATGATTTGGTCACCGACTTTTCCCTAGGGCAATGGTCGGACGATCTCTCCTCACACCCTTCCCAAGTCATCGCTTTCTGGTCCTGTGGGGACCGGACTTGATCTGACCTCTCCCGCGTGACATGCAGTATCACCTGACCTGACCTGACCTGACCTGACCATACTCACTTCATGGATTACCCCTTAGTGTCTTAGGGGGTCTTCCCCCTTCATGGCTGGTCTGGGCCCAGACTGCTAGACTGGGCCGTTGGTCGACAAAGCTGTTGTACGCCGCAGCTCTCGGGCCCACATAACCTCCTGGCTGGTCTGGTACACTTTGAAGGTACTGATCAAATGCGCTCTTGAACTTCTGCACTGTGCATACCAAACTCTTCCTGATGGCAGATGGCAAAATGATGTGAGGGATCTTGCAGCTCCAGATATTTAAGGAGTTCCTTTTCGTGCATATAACACAGCATAGATTTCAGGGGAAGTATTTTACAAGGTCTTTCATGGCTGTCGAGCCAGTTGGATGTTAGTAGGTTGGGATCCCTACCTTCAAGGATTCTCCACATGATGAGCGACCTTTACCGTCTGTGCTCGAGGAAGTATTGCCTCAGTGTTTTGAGTATTTCCCGGTGATCTAGTCTCTGTATCATCACGACATGGACAGTGAAAGATCTCTGGACACTTTCTGAATCTGCAGTATCGCCTGCCTCGTAGGGTGATGGTAGAAGGCAACAATACTCCGTTTGTGAAGAAGTACACCACACCTTGAATGATGTAATCCTTGGTCTTCCTGCTATATGGTCGACTGACCGACTTCTTCGCGGCCTCGCAAGTGTGGGGTAAGTTGATCTTTGATTCATACAGCTCAGTCTTGAACCAAATAGAAAAGAGAACAACATAACCTGCGCTGGTATAAGCTACGGTGAACGCCTTAGCGCAGAAATATAGTAACCCAGGAGCATTGTGGGAAGCGGTCAGACGCTTACAAGGGAATACCAAAAGTTACGTCAACTATCTCAAACTTAACAACAACAACAACAACAACAACAATAACATCGTTGATAATGCGGCAACAGACGTCATAATGATACAGAAAACAGTGTTCAGGATTATGTCTGAAGATACTACAAATTATAAACCAAGATCACGAAAAGGAAATACATGACTAGCAACAGAGGAAGAACCATGGACTCAGCCCGAATGTGCCCAAAGAACTTCTCAGTGGCAACCGACTTGTCGGAATTTCGTGCAGCCATTCAGAAAACTAAGCACTCAGCCCAGGGAAACGAGTAAACTAGATAAGAGGCAAGTTAACGTCCTAACTCCAAATGGACTTCAGTAACTTCCCAATGTCTATACTACGCTCAGGATACTTACCCACGATGGTTCAGAAGCCAGAGTAACAATGATAGCAAACTTAGGAATACCAGAAACAGACCCAGCGAATTACAGCATCACATCCCTGCTACAAGTCCCGGCGAAACTTTCTGAGAGAATTGGAAACTAAGGTTAAGAGAACACCTTGAAAACAACAACCTCTATAACCCGAGTCACTACGGCTTCCGCAGCAGCAAAAACACCAGCTCAGCGATGATCGCGCCTGCGGCAGAAACAAGATAAGCTATCTCGAGAGGACAAGGAATCCGTCGTACAATTATGCAAAGAGACGTAAACAAAGCCTTGGACGGATTGTGGACAGTCGGCCTACGATACACATTACTACAGTTGGTCATGCATAAGATGACATTAAGACTGTGTCTAACTGTATTTATCATCATCATCATCATCATCAACTTTGCAACGTCACCCATATTTCCTTAATTTAGTGGGGTGCCACTGGGCGGTGTCCTGTCTCCATCATTATTCATAACTTGCAGTCGACATCCTCCCCACCAGCTGGTGCCATGAGCATGACCCTCTGGAACACCTCACGACCACAATAGACTCGTTCAGTACAGTCAGAGGCAGCCAGACTAAGCACATTCGAGAGGGACTGGGAGATGAAAACAAACATAAATAAACTTACTATAGTGGTACCAGGAAGAATAAGATCCAATGACATAATCACAGAAGGTAACACGATGATGTATAACAAGAGCTGCTGACTCCTGGGCCACACACTCACATTAAGGGTTATGATAATAACATCAGATCAACAAGAGATCCACACAAGGAAAAATGGCCTTGACCAGTCTGTATAGGTTGTGCCACCTTCCAGAGAACCGAAAGTTACACTTACAGAGACGGCGGCAGCTTCTAGAAAGTGGGTGGGGCGGGGGAAGGTTTACTGGAGCAATAGTGAGGGCGACGATGCAGCAGACTGCGGCTCTATACAAGTAAGTCTAAACCAAATGGGGGGCTGAGCCCCCCAGGCCACTGAATTAGTCAGGGCCATGTTAATACCTTTCCTAACTTACTCATCTGTACCAATGTTCCTATCCCTTACATCAAGCTTGCTGAAGTTACAAAGGATACAAAAGAAAGCTTTATGTTCGTCACAAATGAAAATACCCCTTCATTGACAACACGGTAGAACCGCACCGACATCAGTTCGTTCATACATAAGAGAAGCAACCCCAAAAGTATGGAAGAGAACTGAATCTGAAAGATGGTACAATCAAGCGATAACAACACTACAAACATGGATCACCCTTGGTTCCCTCGAAACCTCAAGCTCCCAGGGAGGCTCCAGCCATCCAGCAATAAACACACAATGAACAATGTTTTGCTGAGCTGAGCTTAGTGAATCGCCTTGGAAAAACCAAAGATACAGCATTAATGCATACACGTCCCCAGTCTGCCAGGAGTATATAAATAAGGCAACAAACACATGCTCGTAGATAATCCCCACAACCATCAAAACCTTCCATCATACACCTGTACACACCTCACTCTTCCCTTCCATCATACACCTGTACACACCTCACTCTTCCCTTCCATCATACACCTGTACACACCTCACTCTTCCCTTCCATCATACACCTGTACACACCTCACTCTTCCCTTCCATCATACACCTGTACACACCTCACTCTTCCCTTCCATCATACACCTGTACACACCTCACTCTTCCCTTCCATCATACACCTGTACACACCTCACTCTTCCCTTCCATCATCCACCTGTACACACCTCACCTGTACACACCTCACTCTTCCCTTCCATCATACACCTGTACACACCTCACTCTTCCCTTCCATCATACACCTGTACACACCTCACTCTTCCCTTCCATCATACACCTGTACACACCTCACTCTTCCCTTCCATCATACACCTGTACACACCTCACTCTTCCCTTCCATCATACACCTGTACACACCTCACTCTTCCCTTCCATCATACACCTGTACACACCTCACTCTTCCCTTCCATCATACACCTGTACACACCTCACTCTTCCCTTCCATCATACACCTGTACACACCTCACTCTTCCCTTCCATCATACACCTGTACACACCTCACTCTTCCCTTCCATCATACACCTGTACACACCTCACTCTTCCCTTCCATCATACACCTGTACACACCTCACTCTTCCCTTCCATCATACACCTGTACACACCTCACTCTTCCCTTCCATCATACACCTGTACACACCTCACTCTTCCCTTCCATCATACACCTGTACACACCTCACTCTTCCCTTCCATCATACACCTGTACACACCTCACTCTTCCCTTCCATCATACACCTGTACACACCTCACTCTTCCCTTCCATCATACACCTGTACACACCTCACTCTTCCCTTCCATCATACACCTGTACACACCTCACTCTTCCCTTCCATCATACACCTGTACACACCTCACTCTTCCCTTCCATCATACACCTGTACACACCTCACTCTTCCCTTCCATCATACACCTGTACACACCTCACTCTTCCCTTCCATCATACACCTGTACACACCTCACTCTTCCCTTCCATCATACACCTGTACACACCTCACTCTTCCCTTCCATCATACACCTGTACACACCTCACTCTTCCCTTCCATCATACACCTGTACACACCTCACTCTTCCCTTCCATCATACACCTGTACACACCTCACTCTTCCCTTCCATCATACACCTGTACACACCTCACTCTTCCCTTCCATCATACACCTGTACACACCTCACTCTTCCCTTCCATCATACACCTGTACACACCTCACTCTTCCCTTCCATCATACACCTGTACACACCTCACTCTTCCCTTCCATCATACACCTGTACACTCCTCACTCTTCCCTTCCATCATACACCTGTACACACCTCACTCTTCCCTTCCATCATACACCTGTACACACCTCACTCTTCCCTTCCATCATACACCTGTACACACCTCACTCTTCCCTTCCATCATACACCTGTACACACCTCACTCTTCCCTTCCATCATACACCTGTACACACCTCACTCTTCCCTTCCATCATACACCTGTACACACCTCACTCTTCCCTTCCATCATACACCTGTACACTCCTCACTCTTCCCTTCCATCATCCACCTGTACACACCTCACTCTTCCCTTCCATCATACACCTGTACACACATCACTCTTCCCTTCCATCATACACCTGTACACACCTCACTCTTCCCTTCCATCATACACCTGTACACACCTCACTCTTCCCTTCCATCATACACCTGTACACACCTCACTCTTCCCTTCCATCATACACCTGTTCACACCTCACTCTTCCCTTCCATCATACACCTGTGCACACCTCACTCTTCCCTTCCATCATACACCTGTACACACCTCACTCTTCCCTTCCATCATACACCTGTACACACCTCACTCTTCCCTTCCATCATACACCTGTACACACCTCACTCTTCCCTTCCATCATACACCTGTACACACCTCACTCTTCCCTTCCATCATACACCTGTACACACCTCACTCTTCCCTACCATCATACACCTGTACACACCTCACTCTTCCCTTCCATCATACACCTGTACACACCTCACTCTTCCCTTCCATCATACACCTCCACACACCTCACTCTTTCCTTCCATCATACACCTGTACACTCCTCACACTTCCCTTCCATCATACACCTGTACACTCCTCACTCTTTCCTTTCATCATACACCTGTACACTCCTCACTCTTCCCTTCCATCATACACCTGTACACTCCTCACTCTTCCCTTCCATCATACAGCTGTACACTCCTCACTCTTTCCTTCCATCATACACCTGTACACACATCACTCTTCCCTTCCATCATACACCTGTACACTCCTCACTCTTTCCTTCCATCATACACCTGTACACTCCTCACTCTTCCCTTCCATCATACACCTGTATACTCCTCACTCTTTCCTTCCATCATACACCTGTACACACCTCAGTCTTCCCTTCCTTCGTACACTTGTACACACCTCAGTCTTCCCTTCCATAATACACCTGTACACGCCTCACTCTTCCCTTCCATCATACACCTGTACACTCTTCACTCTTCCTTTCCATCATACACCTGTACACTCCTCACTCTTTCCTTCCTTCATACGCTTGTACACACCTTAGTCTTCCCTTCCATCATACTCCTGTACACTCCTCACTCTTTCCTTCCATCATACACTTGTACACACCTCAGTCTTCCCTTCCATCATACATCTGTTCACACCTCACTCTTCCCTTCCATCATAAACCTGTACACACTTCAATCTTCCTTTCCATTTCCAGCTAACTCTATCCCTGTGCCACCTCTTTTGTTACCTATGACCATCCTGTAATCAGTGAAAAGAGAAAAAGATTAACAGAATAATTCTCACCACCTGTCACTTTGCATACCAGGCCATGTTTTGGTGTTATGACACATTTGGCTATTGACGTATATCGGTAATCTTGAAATTGATAAATGAATAAAGATTCAGAATTGAATCATAGACTAACGAAAGGAACGCTGGTACGTTCATACTAGGTTTATCTGGAGTCTCTCTCTCTCTCTCTCTCTCTCTCTCTCTCTCTCTCTCTCTCTCTCTCTCTCTCTCTCTCTCTCTCTCTCTCTCTCTCACTCTCACACACACACACACACACATAGCCATATCCCTCCTCCCTTCTCTGCTCTCTACAACGGTAAACATCAACTCTTGCGAGGTAGATGAGAGTTTGTCAAACAGCGATCACGGTTTGATCAAATTAGAGATAAATTTAGATTTTGAAATAAGTGACAACAAACTCTTGATCCCAGATTACAGGCGAGCAAATTTTGAAAACATTAGACAAGAAATTCGCAGACCCAACTGGACCAAACTTCTCGACATTTACACAGTATAGGAAATGTGGAATACTTCTAAAAACACAACTCATGGTTGAAATGGAAATAAACATATTCTACAAATTACAAAGAGAACTTGCAATAAATCAAAACCATTATGGATGAACAGGAAAGTAGAAGGACTAATTCGCCAAAAGAAGAAAACATATAAGTTCATATCAATTAATGGGAACCGATGAAAATCACCAGGAAGGAATCAAAATCCAGAGCGAGTGTAAGAAGGTCATATGACAGAGTAAACGCTACGAAGAAAAAAGAATATGTTCGAAAGTTAAGAATAATCTTAAGGAATTCTTCAAATATATAAGACAAAGGAAGACAGTAAAAGAAGAAATTGGACCATTACCAAACGAACATGACACACTAACTACTGACAACAAGGAAATGGCTACCATACTAAATTGTTCTTTTAACTCCGTATTCACAATTGAAGAAACATCTCGAATACCACAACCAATGTTTCAAGGTTCTGATGAAGAAGAGTTGAAGGTTAGAGAAATAAAGAGTTCTGAAGTACTTAAATACCTGGACCAATTTAATCCTACCAAATCCAACGGCCCAGATAACTTAGCTCCAGTATTTCTAAATGAAGTCAGAAGACAGCTGACATACATCATAACAAAAATATTCAACAAATCTCTATCGGATGGTCAGATGCCAACTGACTGGAAACGAGCAAATGTTACTCTTATATATAAGAAAGGGAGACAAAAAGTGTGCCTTGAACTACCGCCTAATTAGCCTTACGTCAGTGTTAGGTCAAATGATGGAAAAATAATACGAGACAAAATTGTCACGTTTCTAGAACACAAAATTATATCAGACAACCAACACAGTTTCCAGTACAGAACATCCTGCCTGACGAATTTCCTGGATCTTTCTAATATTATTTATCAGAATTGGACGAAAAATTACCGTCTGATTTAGCATATTTAGATTTCCAAAAGGCTTTCAATAAAGTACCTCACAAGGGACTTTTACATAACCTCAAAGCACACGGAATCGGTGAAGAACTCTGTACATGGATCAGAGACTGGCTTACCGGAAGGAAACGACGTGTCGTATTAAACGGCGAAGCCTCAGATTGGCAAGACGAGTGGTGTGCCTCAGGGGTCGGTCCTAGACCCCATTCCTTTCATGATATACATTAATGACCGAGAACTCGGTCTCATATCTAAGATCTCCAAATTTGCTGACGATACTAAACTAGGAGGTAGAGCTGTAAACAGGCGGGACTGAGAAATTATTGAAAGAGATCTTAACATACTAGCAGAGTGGTCAGACAGATTGCAAATGAAGTTAAATGTAGACAAGTGTGAAGTTATGTACTTTGGAAACAAGAATATATGTTACGACTACACACTATTTGGAAACTCTCAAATTAAAGTAAATGAAGAAAAGGACCTTGGAGTTGTTATTAGCAACAATTTGAAATACACAAAACAGTGTCAAGCAGCAAGTACAAAAAGGTAACCAAATGTTAGGTTTCATAGCCAGGAACATAGATTATAAGACAACAGATGCAATTCTCACACTTTCTCCAGTAAGACCACACTTTGAATATTCAGTCCAGTATTGCTCTCCAAACTATAGAAATAGACGAAGAAAAATTAGAGGAAGTACAAAGACGCGCGACAAAATTGATCCTACACAATAGAAATCTGTCATGCGAAAAAAAAAAAAGGCTAAAACGATTGGATCTCATCTCCTTAAGTCACTTCGCGGCGACTTAATCGACATGTTCATGATTCTAAAGAAATTCGATAAGGTAAATCACGAGCATCTTTCCGAAATGCAAGAAAATACGGTTATCAGGACGAATGGAATGAAACTCAAAGGTAAAAGATGTAGTACGGACGTGGGGAAAAAGCTGCTTTTCCTATCGGTGTGCTGAGCACTTGAATAAGTTACCGTCAGACGTAGCGAAAGCTAAAACTATAAATACCTTCAAAAGTCGTTTAGACAAATATTCTATAAATTCAGTTATACTTTGAGAAGAACGACAGAAATAAACTGTATAAACGAGAGCGTTATCGGGGACACTAGAAGGCTAATGTGCAGCAGCGGAAAGTTGGTGATAACTTAAGAAATACTGGTGGGCGGAATTATTCTTGTCAAGTTAGATTTTTTGTTTTCTTTTTTTTTTTTACCAGACAACTCAGTCGTGGGCCAATCAGGCCTCGTGTTGTCTGTGTTTCTCATGTAAACATCTCTCTCATTCACTCTCCATATTCCTCCTTCCTTCTCCGTACTCCCTGCAACGTTATATTTATTTTATCTATCATACTATGTCGCTGTCTCCCGCGTTGGCGAGGTAGCGCAAAGAAACAGATAAAGAATGGCCCAACCCACCCACATACACATGTATATACATACACGTCCACACACGCAAATATACATACCTATACATTTCAACGTATACATATATATATATATATATATATATATATATATATATATATATATATATATATATATATATATATATATATATATATATATACTAAAAGCTTTGCGAAAGATGAAAGCCGGCAAGGCAGCAGTTTTGGATGGTATTGCAGTGGAATTTATTAAAAAAGGGGGTGACTGTATTGTTGACTGGTTGGTAAGGTTATTTAATGTATGTATGACTCATGGTGAGGTGCCTGAGGATTGGCGGAATGCGTGCATAGTGCCATTGTACAAAGGCAAAGGGGATAAGAGTGAGTGCTCAAATTACAGAGGTATAAGTTTGTTGAGTATTCCTGGTAAACTATATGGGAGGGTATTGATTGAGAGGGTGAAGGCATGTACAGAGCATCAGATTGGAGAGGAGCAGTGTGGTTTCAGAAGTGGTAGAGGATGTGTGGATCAGGTGTTTGCTTTGAAGAATGTATGGGAGAAATACTTAGAAAAGCAAATGGATTTGTATGTAGCATTTATGGATCCGGAGAAGGCATATGATAGAGTTGATAGAGATGCTCTGTGGAAGGTACTAAGAATATATGGTGTGGGAGGCAAGTTGTTAGAAGCAGTGAAAAGTTTTTATCGAGGATGTAAGGCATGTGTACGTGTAGGAAGAGAGGAAAGTGATTGGTTCTCAGCGAATGTAGGTTTGCGGCAGGGGTGTGTGATGTCTCCATGGCTGTTTAATTTGTGTATGGATGGGGTTGTTAGGGAGGTGAATGCAAGAGTTTTGGAAAGAGGGGCAAGTATGTAGTCTGTTGTGGATGAGAGAGCTTGGGAAGTGCGTCAGTTGTTGTTCGCTGATGATACAGCGCTGGTGGCTGATTCATGTGAGAAACTGCAGAAGCTGGTGACTGAGTTTGGTAAAGTGTGTGAAAGAAGAAAGTTAAGAGTAAATGTGAATAAGAGCAAGATTATTAGGTACAGTAGGTTTGAGGGTCAAATCAATTGGGAGGTAAGTTTGAATGGAGAAAAACTGGAGGAAGTAAAGTGTTTTAGATATCTGGGAGTGGATCTGGCAGCGGATGGAACCATGGAAGCGGAAGTGAATCATAGGGTGGGGAAGAAGGCGAAAATCCTGGGAGCCTTGAAGAATGTTTGGAAGTCGAGAACATTATCTCGGAAAGCAAAATTGGGTATGTTTGAAGGAATAGTGGTTCCAACAATGTAGTATGGTTGCGAGGCGTGGGCTATGGATAGAGTTGTGCGCAGGAGGGTGGATGTGCTGGAAATGAGATGTTTGAGGACAATATGTGGTGTGAGGTGGTTTGATCGAGTAAGTAATGTAAGGGTAAGAGAGATGTGTGGAAATAAAAAGAGCGTGGTTGAGAGAGAAGAGGGTGTTTTGAAATGGTTTGGGCACATGGAGAGAATGAGTGAGGGAAGATTGACCAAGAGGATATATGTGTCGGAGGTGGAGGGAACAAGGAGGAGTGGGAGACCAAATTGGACGTGGAAAGATGGAATGAAAAGGGTTTTGAGTGATCGAGGCCTGAACATGCAGGAGGGTGAAAGGCGGGCAAGAAATAGAGTGAATTGGAGCGATGTGGAATACCGGGGTCGACGTGCTGTCAATGGATTGAATCAGATCATGTGAAGCGTCTGGGGTAAACCATGGAAAGTTGTGTGGGGCCTGGATGTGGAAAGGGAGCTGTGGTTTCGGGCATTATTACATGACAGCTAGAGACTGAGTGTGAACGAATGGGGCCTTTGTTGTCTTTTCCTAGCGCTACCCCGCACACATGAAGGGGGAGGGGGATGTTATTCCATGTGTGGCGAGGTGGCGATGGGAATAAATAAGGGCAAACAGTATGAATTATGTACATGTGTATATATGTATATGTCAGTGTGTGTATATATATATGTACACTGAGATGTATAGGTATGTATATTTACATGTGTGGACGTGTATGTATATACATGTGTATGTGGGTGGGTTGGGCCATTTCTTTCGTCTGTTTCCTTGCGCTACCTCGCAAACGCGGGAAACAGCGACAGAGCAAAATAAATGAATATATATATATATATATATATATATATATATATATATATATATATATATATATATCCCTGGGTATAGTGAGAAAGAATACTTCCCACGTATTCCCTGCGTGTCGTAGAAGGCGACTAAAAGGGGAGGAAGCGGGGGGCTGGAGATCCTCCCCTCTCTTTATTTTTTTTTTTTAATTTTCCAAAAGAAGGAACAGAGAAGGTGGCCAGGTGAGGATATTCCCTCAAAGGCCCAGTTCTCTGTTCTTAACGCTACCTCGCTAACGCGGGAAATGGCGAATAGTTTGAAAAAAAATATATATATATATCATCCCTAGGGATAGGGGAGAAAGAATACTTCCCACGTATTCCTGCGTGTCGTAGAAGGCGACTAAAAGGGAAGGGAGCGGGGGGCTGGAAATCTTCCCCTCTCAGGTTTTTTTTTTTTTTTTGTTTTTTTTAATTTTCCAAAGGAAGGAACAGAGAAGGGGGCCGGGTGAGGATGTTTCCTCAGAGGCCCAGTCCTCTTTTCTTAACGCTACCTGGCTGAGGCGGGAAATGGCGAATAGTATGAAAAAAAAAAAAAAAATATATATATATATATATATATATATATATATATATATATATATATATATATATATATATATATATATATATATATATATATATATATATATGCGCGCCATTCACCCTCCTGCATGTTCAGTCGACGATCGCTCAAAATGTTCTTCACTCCATCTTTCCACCTCCAATTTGGTCTCCCACTTCTCGTTCCCTCCACCTCTGAAACATATATCCTCTTTGTCGATCTTTCCTCATCATTCTCTCCATGTGACCAAACCATTTCAAAACACGCTCTTCTGCTCTCTCAATCACACTCTTTTTATTACACACATCTCTCTTACCCTTTCATTTCTTACTCGATCAAACCACCTCACACCACATATTGTCCTCAAACATCTCATTTCCAACACCACCCTTCTCCGCACAACTCTATCTATAGATCACGCCTCGCAGCCATATAACATTGTTGGAACTACTATTCCTTCAAACATACCCATCTTTGCTTTCCGAGATAATATTCTCGCCTTCCACACATTTTTCAACGGTCCCAGAACTTTCGCCCCCTCCCCCACCCTGTGACTCACATCCATTTCCATGGTTCCATCCGCTTCCAAATCCACTCCCAGATATCTAAAATACTTCACTTCTTCCAGTTTTTCTTCATTCAAACTTACCTCCCAATTGACCTGTCCATCAACCCTACTGTACCTAATAACCTTGCTCTTATTCTCATTTACTCTCAGCTTTCTTCTTTCACACGCTTTACCAAACTCAGTCACCAACTTCTGGAGTTTCACACCCGAATCAACCACCAGCGCTGTATCATCAGCGAACAACAACTGACTCACCTCCCAAGCTCTCTCATCCACAACAGACTGCATACTTCCCGCTCTCTCCAAATTTCTTGCATTCACCTCCCTAACCACCCCAACCGAGACATCACGCACCCTTGCCGCTAACCGACATTCACCGAGAACCAATCACTTTCCTCTCTTCCTACTCGTACACATGCCTTACAATCCTCGATAAAAACTGCTTCTCACAACTTGCCTCCCACACCATATATAAGATCTTAATACCTTCCACAGAGCCACATATGCCTCTTCCAGATCCATAAGTGCATCATACGGATCAATTTGCTTTTCTTAGTATTTCTCACGTACATTCTTCAAAGCAAACACCTGATCCACACATCCTCTACCACTTCTGAAACCACGCTGCTCTTCCCCAATCTGATGCTCTGTACATGCCTTTACCCTCTTAATCAATGCCCTCCCATATAATTCCTAGGAATACTCAACAAACTTATACCTCTGTAATTTGAGCACTCCCCTTTATCCCCTTTGCCTTTGTACAATGGCACTATGCATGCATTCCGCCAGTCCTCAGGCACCTCACCATGAGGCATTCATACATTAAATATCCTTACCATTCAGTCAACAACACAGTCAACCCCTTTTTTGATAAATTCCACTGCAATACCATCCAAACCCGCTGCCTTGCCAGCTTTCATCTTCCGCAAAGCTTTTACTACCTCTTCTCTGTTTACCAAATCATTCTCCCTAACTCTCTCACTTCGCACACTACATCGACCAAAACATCTATATCTGCCACTCTATCATCTAACACATTCAAGAAACCTTCAAAATACTCACTCCTTCTCCTTCTCACATCACCACTACTTGTTATCACCTCCCCATTTGCCCCCTTCACCGATGTTCCCAATTGTTCTCTTGTCTTACGCACTTTATTTACCTCCTTCCAAAACATCTATTTATTCTCCCTGAAAGTTATTGATACTCTCTCACCCCAACTCTTATTTGCCCTCTTTTTCATCTCTTGCACCTTCCTCTTGACCTCCTGCCTCTCTTTCATACATCTCCCAGTCATTTGCACTATTTCCCTGCAAAACTCATCCAAGTGCCTTTCTTCTCTTTCACTAATAATCTTCATCCCACCACTCACTACACCTTTCTAATCTGCCCCCCTTCCCACGCTTCTCATGCTACAAGCATCTTTTGCGCAAGCCATCACTACTTCTCTAAATACATCCCATTCCTCCCCCACTTCCCATACGTCCTTTTCTCTCACCTTTTTCCATTCTGCACTCAATCTCTCCTAGTACTTCCTCACACAAGTCTCCTTCCCAAGCTCACTTACTCTCACCACTCTCTTCACCCCAACATTCTCTCTTCTTTTCTGAAAACCTCTACAAATCTTCACCTTCACCTCCACAAGATAATGATCAGACATCCCTCCAGTTGCACCTCTCAGCACATTAACATCCAAAAGTCTCTCTTTCACTCGCCTATTAATTAACACGAAATCCAATAACGCTCTCTGGCCATCTCTCCTACTTACATACGTATACTTATGTGTATCTCTCTTTTTAAACCAGGTGTTCCCAATCACCAGTCCTTTTTCAGCACACAAATCTACAAGCTCTTAACCATTTCCATTTACAACACTGAACACCCCATGTTCACCAATTATTCCCTCAACTGCCACATTACTCACCTTTGCATTCAAATCACCCGTCACTATAACCCGGTCTCCTGCATGAAAGTTGCTAAGACACTCACTCAGCTGCTCCCAAAACACTTGCCTTTCATGATCTTTCTTCTCATGCCCAGATGCATATACACCCATCTCTCTCCATCAACTTTCAGTTTTACCCATATTAATCTAGAGGTTACTGTCTTACGCTCTATCACATACTCCCACCACCCCTGTTTCAGGAGTAGTGCTACTCCTTCCCTTGTTCTTGTCCTCTCACCAACCCCTGACTTCACTCCCAAAACATTCCCAAACCACTCTTCCCCTTTACCCTTGAGCTTCGTTTCACTCAGAGCCAAAACATCCAGGTCCCTTTCCTCAAACATACTACCTATCTCTCCTTTTTCTCACCTTGTTTACATCCACACACATTTAGACACCCCAGTCTGAGCCTTCGAGGAGGATGAGCACTCCTCGCGTGACTCCTTCTTCTGTTTCCCCTTTTAGAAAGTTAAAATACAAGGAGAGGAGGGTTTCTAACCCTCCACTCCCGTCCCTTTTAGTCCCCTTCTACGACACGTGAGGAATGCGTGGGAAGTATTCTTTCTCCCCTATCCCCAGGGAGCAGACAGTCTAGGAAACTGCAGAACCCAAAGCCCTCTTTGCCAGTGCACTGGGATATTGACCCCAATTCTTCACAACGTTATATATCCCTCATTTTCTCTCCACATGGTCATCCTTCCCCAGTATGCACTCATCCCGCAATATTCTTCTCATTCACCGTCCGCACCCAAGGCCCTCCCGACGTAAAGGGTCAGCCATTCAGAAAGAGAAATGAAGACTTTCAGGAATGTTCTAGTTTAGGTGTTCATCTGTCAACCTGCTCATGTAGCCTGAAACTTTTACGACTATGTTGATAACCAGATTTGCACCATTTTATACCCAGCCATCATTAACCCCAGGGAGGCCTGGCGCCGTGGCTTACACACATCGTAGCTGTGGGATCATCTACAAGAGAACGCGTCAGTTTTGTTTGTTAGCACGTCGGCGTGATGCCACATGGGTCACGACGCACGTAAATATTGATTTACTCACTGGCATACACAGGAATTCAGCCATCAACAGACCACTGGGTCCTTGTGATGGTGGAAAATATGAGAGACTCACAGTTAGAAAGCGGATGTCTTCTATCTTCTGCTTGTGTCATGTAGAAGCCTAAGTGGTGCAAGACAGTACCATCCGTCCCACCACGTACTGCTGATACCTTGATGACATTTAGGTCGTCATAAGGAACGAAGAGGATCTGAAGACACTACAGGTGGCTGTGGAGAAGACATCTGTCCTGAGATTCACTTATGAGTTGGGTATGGACGACAAAATCCCCTTTCTTGATGTAGAGATGCGGAATCCAGTGTTCACCTAAAGTCTACCTATTTGGGAAGGTGTCTAACCGCTGGATATGAATGGCTCGAGAGGTACACTTCAAGCGTTATCAGAGCCTACCTATTCTGCTTTATCATGGGTTCTCCTCCACCAAGGAATCACCACAAATTGTAATTAACATAAACCATTGATGAAGAGACAAATGTGTTCCTCTAAACTCGACTAGTTAGTCTAGTTAGCTAACACCAACCTGGAACTCTTCATCGAGTTTTATACAGAAACCAGATGTCTCCTGCCTGTCAAACTGACGAACGTATCCTGAAGGAGATAATAGACAGGAACATTTCCTGCAGCCTCCCTGAAGATTGTCTCAGCATCATCATCATCATTCACCACAAGAACAAGAAAAATAGTGACTATATCATCAGACAAAACCTTACATAGAACAATAAACCACTATAGCCAACCAGTGTAGTTCACAAGTACTCCTGCCCAGCTGATGGTTGTAAGCTTCTAAACAACACATGAATTACATTTGTATGACTACATCACTCAGTCGACGTTGAACTCTTCATCTTCAAAACGAAGGACCTAAACTACATATGCATCAACAACATAACATGAATCTGATTCGTCAACATCTGACTGAAAACACCATGACACTGAAACATAGCCACGACCCTGCAAGACTGCAGATAACAGAAGCCATGTTAGTACATGTGAAAATATAATTATTAGTCATCAAACAACAGGACAACCAAGGAGTCTTCAGTTGCCTCCGGAGACCTCAGGCAACCTCCTCCCTCTACCCCTCAACCGTTGACCCCACGAGTTCGACCCTTACCGACCACACTACCATGCATGAACTCCAGTGGAACACATTCCACAAACCAACATATCATATATCTCTGTGTAACACAAATTTTTTCTCCTGGGTAGGAAGTGTTATTTCCTAATTGCTGATGTGTAAAACGTAGACAAAAGGCTATAATTCCCTTCAGACTTTGCTATTGTGACCAGGACAGTGACATTTTGATATTCACCTTTTTTCAACTGGACAGCGGCCGAATTTGCACAGTGTTATTGACATAAAGTCAGAAAAACAACAACATATGAAGGAAAATTAACGTATTTACACTAATGTTAAACAAAATTGATCAGAAAAGATTTAGAAGTGTAGTTTTTTTTAGTATTACAATTGTAATATAAATCACTTTCACGAATCAGGCCCCAAACATAATCTGCCGTCATTTTCTCGTTATATGTTCCTTGATGGCGGCGTTCAAAGTCCAGTATATCTTCGTGGAAGCGCTCGTCTTGCTCCTACGAATACGCTTCCATGTTCTTGAATTTATTAGGATGAGCGTCAAGGATATGGAGTTTGAGGGACATCCTGCTGCCCATTTCGTCGTAGTTCTACACCATAGCCTCAACCAACACCACATAGTTTTCGTCCTTGTGATTGCCCAGGAAGCCCTGCGACAGAGCTGTACCAAGCTGCTTCCTCCTTCCTAGTGAGCTTCTTGGGGAATTCCTTGCGCTCCAGGATCTTCCTTATCTGTGGTCCGACGAAGACACGGCTTCGACCTCTGCCTCAGACAGCTTAGGGAAGAAGTGGTGAAGGTACTTGAAGGCTGCAGATTCCTTATCTAGAGTTGTGACAAATTGTTTCATAAGTCCTAATGTTCTGTGAAGTGAAGGTCCGGATACATGATAGTAGGTGTAGTGTTGCCAGTCCGACGCCTGGAAGGGTCCATCACGCAGAAGCAGCAATTGCTTGAGTGGTCAGTGGGTTCCCGCCAAATTCTTGGGATATTGAACCTCATGGCTCTTCTTGCCACTGTAACATCCTGCAGGAGAACAATATAAAGTTAGGATTGTGGAAAACAAATCATATGATTATTCCTAAATTCATTTCACCTGTGACTAATGTGTAAGAGATTTCTCAACACATTCCATGTCATACTTTTTAGAAATAACATTGAAAATCTATGAAAAATTAAGATTAGGAAAATGATGAATTTTAGAAATTAAAAAAAATTGTAACACAATTCCGCCATCCAAACGAGCAACAATTATCTCTTTTACCTTCCCGTTTTCTTTCTTTTTTGGGGGGGGAGGGGGATGGGGGGCCGTGTTGGCAGGTGAAATGAGATGGCCAGACTTGGTCTTGATCCCCGGGGGGACAGTCATGATGAAATGTGCCTTGTGGGCCTGGCACATCTTAGCCGATGCTGCCACGCAATACATTTTCGTTCTTGTTTTGATAAATTGGCGGCAGACATAGCAAGATGCGTCTACCAGATGCCTGCAGCCTCTACATTCCTGCTCAGAATAATGTATGTATATGTATCCACTGAGGCAGCTACATGGTAACTGAACTGGTTGGTTTATGGCCTTTATATTTATACTACTATTTATATCGCTGAAAACTTCTAGAAAGCTCTATATCAGCTACTCAGCACTGGGTCTATCTGGAATGTTCTGAAAAATAGGCAAACTTCAAAATATCACTCACTGTCCTGATCACACAAGGAAAGTTTCAAGGGAATAATAGCCATTTTCTATGTTATTTACACATAATCAATTACAAAATAGCGCTTACAACCCAGGAACAAAAAAAGTAATAATTTGTTACACAATTGTCTACGTCACCGTTCTCATCTGTAACATTTCACGATGTTTACAGTCCTATTTACTTCCTTGTATTAAATTGTAAAACCTATAATCGCCATTAAAGCTTGACAATGCTCATGAGTCCGAAACGTCTTGTGTATTTAAAGAACCACCCTCTTCACCCCAACATTCTCTCTTCTTTTCTGAAAACCCATACAAATCTTCACCTTCGCCTCCACAAGATAATGATCAGACATCCCTCCAGTTGCACCTCTCAGCACATTAACATCCAAAAGTCACTCTTTCGCGCGCCTGTCAATTAACACCTAATCCAATAACGCTCTCTGGCCATCTCCCCTACTTACATACGTATACTTATGTATATCTCGCTTTTTAAACCAGGTATTCCCAATCACCAGTCCTTTTTCAGCACATAAATCTACAAGCTCTTCCTCATTTCCATTTACAACACTGAACACCCCATATATACCAATTATTCCCTCAACTGCCACATTACTCACCTTTGCATTCAAATCACCCATCACTATAACCCGGTCTTGTGCATCAAAACCACTAACACACTCATTCAGCTGCTCCCAACACACTTGCCTCTCATGATCTTTCTTCTCATGCCCAGGTGCATATGCACCAATAATCACCCATCTCTCTCCATCAACTTTCAGTTTTACCCATATTAATCTAGAATTTACTTTCTTACATTCTATCACATACTCCCACCACTCCTGTTTCAGGAGTAGTGCTACTCCTTCTCTTGCTCTTGTCCTCTCATTAACCCATGACTTTACTCCCAAGACATTCCCAAGGCATTTGGACGATTTTTGCAGGGAAAAAATGCAAATGAGTGGGAGATGTATAAAAGAAAGAGGCAGGAGGTCAAGAGAAAGGTGCAAGAGGTGAAAAAGAGGGTAAATGAGAGTTGGGGTGAGAGAGTATCATTAAATTTTAGGGAGAAAAAAAAGATGTTTTGGAAGGAGGTAAATAAAGAGCGTAAGACAAGGGAGCAAATGGGAACTTCAGTGAAGGGGGCGAATGGGGAGGTGAAGACAAGTAGTGTTCATGTGAGAAGGAGATGGAGTGAGTATTTTGAAGGTTTGTTAAATGTGTTTGATGATAGAGTGGCAGATATAGGATGTTTTGGTCGAAGTGGTGTGCAAAGTGAGAGGGTTAGAGAAAATGATTTGGTAAACAGAGAAGAGGTAGTAAAAGCTTTGCGGAAGATGAAAGCCGGCAAGGCAGCAGGTATGGATGGTATTGCAGTGGAATTTATTAAAAAGGGGGTGACTGTATTGTTGACTGGTTGGTAAGGTTGTCTAATGTATGTATGATTCATGGTAAGGTGCCTGAGGATTGGCGGAATGCTTGCATAGTGCCATTGTACAAAGGCAAAGGGGATAAGAGTGAGTGCTCAAATTACAGAGGTATAAGTTTGTTGAGTATTCCTGGTAAATTATATGGGAGGATATTGATTGAGAGGGTGAAGGCATGTACAGAGCATCAGATTGGGAAGAGCAGTGTGGTTTCAGAAGTGGTAGAGGATATGTGGATCAGGTGTTTGCTTTGAAGAATGTATGTGAGAAATACTTAGAAAAGCAAATGGATTTGTATGTAGCATTTATGGATCTGGAGAAAGCATATGATAGAGTTGATAGAGATGCTCTGTGGAAGGTACTAAGAATATATTGTGTGGGAGGCAAGTTGTTACAAGCAGTGAAAAGTTTTTATCGAGGATGTAAGGCATGTGTACGTGTTGGAAGAGAGGAAAGTGATTAGTTCTCAGTGAATGTAGGTTTGCGGCAGGGGTGTGTGATGTCCCCATGGTTGTTTAATTTGTTTATGGATGGGGTTGTTAGGGAGGTGAATGCAAGAGTTTCGGAAAGAGGGGCAAGTATGCAGTCTGTTGGGGATGAGAGAGCTTGGGAAGTAAGTCAGTTGTTGTTCGCTTATGATACAGCACTTGTGGCTGATTCATGTGAGAAACTGCAGAATCTGGTGACTGAGTTTGGTAAAGTGTGTGAAAGAAGAAAGTTAAGAGTAAATGCGAATAAGAGCAAGGTTATTAGGTACAGTAGGGTTGAGGATCAAGTCAATTGGGAGGTAAGTATGAATGGAGAAAAACTGGAGGAAGTAAAGTGTTTTAGATATCTGGGAGTGGATCTGGCAGAGGATGGAACCATGGAAGCGGAAATGAATCATAGGGTGGGGGAAGGGGCGAAAATTCTGGGAGCCTTGAAGAATGTTTGGAAGTCGAGAACATTATCTCGGAAAGCAAAAATGGGTATTTTTGAAGGAATAGTAGCTCCAACAATGTTGTATGGTTGCGAGACGTGGGCTATGGATAGAGTTGTGCGCAGGAGGGTGGATGTGCTGGAAATAAGATGTTTGAGGACAATATGTGGTCGGAGGTGGTTTGATCGAGTAAGTAATGTAAGGGTAAGATAGATGTGTGGAAATAAAAAGAGCGTGGTTGAGAGAGCAGAAAAGGGTGTTTTGAAATGGTTTGGGCACATGGAGAGAATGAGTGAGTAAAGATTGACCAAGAGGATATATGTGTCGGAGGTGGAGGGAACGAAGAGAAGTGGGAGACCAAATTGGAGGTGGAAAGATGGAGTGAAAAAGATTTTGAGTGATCGGGGCCTGAACATGCAGGAGGGTGAAAGGCGGGCAAGGAATAGAGTGAATTGGATCGATGCGGTATACCGGGGTCGACGTGCTGTCAATGGATTGAATCAGGGCATGTGAAACGTCTGGGGTAAACCATGGAAAGTTGTGTGGGGCCTGGATGTGGAAAAGGAGCTCTGGTTCGGGCATTATGACAGCTAGAGACTGAGTGTAAACGAATGGGGCCTTTGTTGTCTTTTCCTAGCGCTACCTCGCACACATGAGGAGGAAGGGGGATGTTATTCCATTTCTGGGGAGGTGGCGATGGGAATGAATAAAGGCAGACAGAGTGAATTGTGTGCATGTGTATATATGTATGTGTCTGTGTGTGTATATATATGTTTACATTGAGATGTATGGGTATGTATATTTGCGTGTGTGGACGTGTATGTATATACATGTGTATGGTGGGGGTTGGGCCATTTCTTTCGTCTGTTTCCTTGCGCTACCTCGCAAACGAGGGAGACAGCGACAAAGCATATATATATATATATATATATATATATATATATATATATATATATATATATATATATATATATATATATATATATCACTTTCCTCTCTTCCTACACGTGCACATGCCTTACATCCTCGATAAAAACTTTTCACTGCTTCTAACAACTTGCCTCCCACACCATATATTCTTAATACCTTCCACAGAGCATCTCTATCAACTCTATCATATGCCTTCTCCAGATCCATAAATGCTACATACAAATCCATTTGCTTTTCTAAGTATTTCTCACATACACTCTTCAAAGTAAACACCTGATCCACACATCCTCTACCACTTCTGAAACCACACTGCTCTTCCCCAATCTGATGCTCTGTACATGCCTTCACCCTCTCAATCAATACCCTCCCATATAATTTACCAGGAATACTCAACAAACTTATACCTCTGTAATTTGAGCACTCACTCTTATCCCCTTTGCCTTTGTACAATGGCACTATGCACGCATTCCGCCAATCCTCAGGCACCTCACCATGAGTCATACATACATTAAATAACCTCACCAACCAGTCAGCAATACAGTCACCCCCTTTTTTAATAAATTCCACTGCAATACCATCCAAACCTGCTGCCTTGATTCTCAGTGAATGTAGGTTTGCGGCAGGGGTGTGTGATGTCTCCATGGTTGTTTAATTTGTTTATGGATGGGGTTGTTAGGGAGGTGAATGCAAGAGTTTTGGAAAGAGGGGCAAGTATGAAGTCTGTTGGGGATGAGAGCGCTTGGGAAGTGAGTCAGTTGTTGTTCGCTGATGATACAGCGCTGGTGGCTGATTCATGTGAGAAACTGCAGAAGCTGGTGACTGAGTTTGGTAAAGTGTGTGAAAGAAGAAAGTTAAGAGTAAATGCGAATAAGAGCAAGGTTATTAGGTACAGTAGGGTTGAGGGTCAAGTCAATTGGGAGGTGAGTTTGAATGGAGAAAAACTGGAGGAAGTGAAGTGTTTTAGATATCTGGGAGTGGATCTGGCAGCGGATGGAACCATGGAAGCGGAAGTGGATCATAGGGTGGGGGAGGGGGCGAAAATTCTGGGAGCCTTGAAGAATGTTTGGAAGTCGAGAACATTATCTCGGAAAGCAAAAATGGGTATGTTTGAAGGAATAGTGGTTCCTACAATGTTGTATGGTTGCGAGGCGTGGGCTATGGATAGAGTTGTGCGCAGGAGGATGGATGTGCTGGAAATGAGATGTTTGAGGACAATGTGTGGTGTGAGGTGGTTTGATCGAGTAAGTAACGTAAGGGTAAGAGAGATGTGTGGAAATAAAAAGAGCGTGGCTGAGAGAGCAGAAGAGGGTGTTTTGAAATGGTTTCGGGCACATGGATTGACCAAGAGGATATAAGTGTCGGAGGTGGAGGGAACGAGGAGAAGAGGGAGACCAAATTGGAGGTGGAAAGATGGAGTGAAAAAGATTTTGAGTGATCGGGGCCTGAACATGCAGGAGGGTGAAAGGAGGGCAAGGAATAGAGTGAATTGAAGCGATGTGGTATACCGGGGTTGATGTGCTGTCAGTGGATTGAATCAAGGCATGTGAAGCGTCTGGGGTAAACCATGGAAAGCTGTGTAGGTATGTATATTTGCGTGTGTGGACGTATGTAAATACATGTGTATGGGGGTGGGTTGGGCCATTTCTTTCGTCTGTTTCCTTACGCTACCTCGCAAACGCGGGAGACAGCGACAAAAAAAAGAAAAAGAAATATATACATATATATATATATATATATATATATATATATATATATATATATATATATATATATATATATATATATATTCCTATTTTAGAAAGTGCCTGAGGATTGGCGGAATGCGTGCATAGTGCCATTGTACAAAGGCAAAGGGGATAAGAGTTAGTGCTCAAATTACAGAGGTATAAGTTTGTTGAGTATTCCTGGTAAATTATATGGGAGGGTATTGATTGAGAGGGTGAAGGCATGTACGGAGCATGAGATTGGGGAAGAGCAGTGTGGTTTCAGAAGTGGTAGAGGATGTGTGGATCAGGTGTTTGCTTTGAAGAATGTATGTGAGAAATACTTAGAAAAGCAAATGGATTTGTATGTAGCATTTATGGATCTGGAGAAGGCATTTGATAGAGTTGATAGAGATGCTGTGTGGAAGGTATTAAGAATATATGGTGTGGGAGGCAAGTTGTCAGAAGCAGTGAAAAGTTTTTATCGAGGAAGTAAGGCATGTGTACGTGTAGGAAGAGAGGAAAGTGATTGGTTGTCAGTGAATGTAGGTTTGCGGCAGGGGTGTGTGATGTCTCCATGGTTGTTTAATTTGTTTATGGATGGGGTTGTTAGGGAGGTGAATGCAAGAGTTTTGGAAAGAGGGGCAAGTATGAAGTCTGTTGGGGATGAGAGAGCTTGGGAAGTGAGTCAGTTGTTGTTCGCTGATGATACAGCGCTGGTGGCTGATTCATGTGAGAAACTGCAGAAGCTGGGGACTGAGTTTGGTAAAGTGTGTGAAAGAAGAAAGTTAAGAGTAAATGTGAATAAGAGCAAGGTTATTAAGTACAGTAGGGTTGAGGGTCAAGTCAATTGGGAGGTGAGTTTGAATGGAGAAAAACTGGAGGAAGTGAGGTGTTTTAGATATCTGGGAGTGGATCTGGCAGCGGATGGAACCATGGAAGCGGAAGTGGATCATAGGGTGGGGGAGGGGGCGAAAATTCTGGGAGCCTTGAAGAATGTGTGGAAGTCGAGAACATTATCTCGGAAAGCAAAAATGGGTATGTTTGAAGGAATAGTGGTTCCAACAATGTTGTATGGTTGCGAGGCGTGGGCTATGGATAGAGTTGTGCGCAGGAGGATGGATGTACTGGAAATGAGATGTTTGAGGACAATGTGTGGTGTGAGGTGGTTTGATCGAGTAAGTAACGTAAGGGTAAGAGAGATGTGTGGAAATAAAAAGAGCGTGGTTGAGAGTGCAGAAGAGGGTGTTTTGAAATGGTTTGGGCACATGGAGAGAATGAGTGAGGAAAGACTGACCAAGAATATATATGTGTCGGAGGTGGAGGGAACGAGAAGAGGGAGACCAAATTGGAGGTGGAAAGATGGAGTGAAAAAGATTTTGTGTGATCGGGGCCTGAACATGCAGGAGGGTGAAAGGAGGGCAAGGAATAGAGTGAATTGGAGCGATGTGGTATACCGGGGTTGATGTGCTGTCAGTGGATTGAATCAAGGCAAGTGAAGCGTCTGGGGTAAACCATGGAAAGCTGTGTAGGTATGTATATTTGCGTGTGTGGACGTATGTATATATATGTGTATGGGGGTGGGTTGGGCCATTTCTTTCGTCTGTTTCCTTGTGCTACCTCGCAAACGCGGGAGACAGCGACAAAGCAAAAAAAAAAAAAAAAAAAAAAAAAAATATATATATATATATATATATATATATATATATATATATATATATATATATATATATATATATATATATATGTATATATATATATATATATATATATATATATATATATATATATATATATATATATATATATATATATATATGTATATATATATATATATATATATATATATATATATATATATATATATATATATATATATATATTGTTCCTTGGGATAGGGGATTAAGAATACTTCCCACGTATTCCCTGCGTGTCGTAGAAGGCGACTAAAAGGGGAGGGAGCGGGGGGGCTGGAAATCCTCCCCTCTCGTTTATTTTTTTTCTTTCAATTTTCCAAAGAAGGGGCCAGGTGAGGATATTCCAAAAAAGGCCCAGTCCTCTGTTCTTAACGCTACCTCGCTAGCGCGGGAAATGGCGAACAGTTTAAAGATATGTATAATATATATATATATATATATATATATATATATATATATATATATATATATATATATATATATATATATATATATATAAGGCATGTGTACGTGTAGGAAGAGAGGAAAGTGATTGGTTCTCAGTGAATGTAGGTTTGCGGCAGGGGTGTGTGATGTCTCCATGGTTGTTTAATTTGTTTATGGATGGGGTTGTTAGGGAGGTGAATGCAAGAGTTTTGGAAAGAGGGGCAAGTATGCAGTCTGTTGTGGATGAGAGAGCTTGGGAAGTGAGTCAGTTGTTGTTCGCTGATGATACAGCGCTGGTGGCTGATTCATGTAAGAAAATGCAAAAGCTTGTGACTGAGTTTGGTAAAGTGTGTGAAAGAAGAAAGTTAAGAGTAAATGTGAATAAGAGCAAGGGTATTAGGTACAGTAGGGTTGAGGGTCAAGTCAATTGGGATGTAAGTTTGAATGGAGAAAAACTGGAGGAAGTAAAGTGTTTTAGATATCTGGGAGTGGATCTGGCAGCGGATGGAACCATGGAAGCGGAAGTGAATCATAGGGTGGGGGAGGGGGGCGAAAATTCTGGGAGCCTTGAATAATGTTTGGAAGTCGAGAACATTATCTCGGAAAGCAAAAATGGGTATGTTTGAAGGAATAGTGGTTCCAACAATGTTGTATGGTTGCGAGGCGTGGGCTATGGATAGAGGTGTGCGCAGGAGAGTGGATGTGCTGGAAATGAGATGTTTGAGGACAATATGTGGTGTGAGGTGGTTTGATCGAGTAAGTAATGTAAGGGTAAGAGAGATGTGTGGAAATAAAAAGAGTGTGGTTGAGAGAGCAGAAGAGGGTGTTTTGAAATGGTTTGGTCACATGGAGAGAATGAGTGAGGAAAGATTGACCAAGAGGGTATATGTGTCGGAGGTGGAGGGAACGAGGAGAAGTGGGAGACCAAATTGGAGGTGGAAATACGGAGTGAAAAAGATTTTGAGTGTTCGGGGCCTGAACATGCAGGAGGGTGAAAGGCGTGCAAGGAATAGAGTGAATTGGAACGATGTGGTATACCGGGGTCGACGTGCTGTCAATGGATTGAACCAGGGCATGTGAAGCGTCTGGGGTAAACCATCGAAAGTTGTGTGGGGCCTGGATGTGGAAAGGGAGCTGTGGTTTCGGTGCATTATTACATGACAGCTAGAGACTGAGTGTGAACGAATGGGGCCTTTGGTGTTTTTCCTAGCGCTACCTCGCACACATGAGGGGAGAGGGGGTTGTTATTCCATGTGTGGCGAGGTGGCGATGGGAACAAATAAAGGCAGACAGTATGAATTATGTACATGTGTATATATGTATATGTCTGTGTGTGTATATATATGTGTACATTGAGATGTATAGGTATGTATATTTGCGTGTGTGGATGTGTATGTATATACATGTGTATGTGGGCGGGTTGGGCCATTCTTTCCTCTGTTTTCTTGCGCTACCTCGCTGACGCGGGAGACAGCGACAAAGCAAAATAAATAAAAATAAATAAATAAATAAATATATATATATATATATATATATATATATATATATATATATATATATATATATATATATATATATATATATATATATATATATATATATATATATATATTTTTTTTTTTTTTTTTTTTTATACTTTGTCGCTGTCTCCCGCGTTTGCGAGGTAGCGCAAGGAAACAGACGAAAGAAATGGCCCAACCCCCCCCCATACACATGTACATACACACGTCCACACACGCAAATATACATACCTACACAGCTTTCCATGGTTTACCCCAGACGCTTCACATGCCTTGATTCACTCCACTGACAGCACGTCAACCCCTGTATACCACATCGCTCCAATTCACTCTATTCCTTGCCCTCCTTTCACCCTCCTGCATGTTCAGGCCCCGATCACACAAAATCTTTTTCACTCCATCTTTCCACCTCCAATTTGGTCTCCCTCTTCTCCTCGTTCCCTCCACCTCCGACACATATATATATATATATATATATATATATATATATATATATATATATATATATATATATATATATATATATATATATATATATATATCCCTGGGGATAGGGGAGAAAGAATACTTCCCACGTATTCCCTGCGTGTCGTAGAAGGCGACTAAAAGGGGAGGGAGCGGGGGGCTGGAAATCCTCCCCTCTCACTTTTTTTTTTTTTTTTTTTTTTTTTTTTTTTTTCCAAAAGAGGGAACAGAGAAGGGGCCCAGGTGAGGATATTCCCTCAATGGCCCAGTCCTCTGTTCTCAACGCTACCTCGCTAATGCGGGAAATGGCGAATAGTATGAAAGAAGAAAGAAAAGATATATATATATATATGTATATATATATATATATATTCGTATGAGTCCACGTGGAAAATAAACAACGAAAAGTTCACAAGTGCTCTTTCGTGTAATAATCACATCATCAGGGGAGACACAAGAGAGAAATATAACAGTCAGTTAATATACATCAAAGAGACGAAGCTAGGACGCCATGTGGTAAACATGTGATTATCCAGATCATACAACGAGCGTTCATAAACTTATCATTTTACAAATCTTATCAACAATAAAGTTATCTAATTTGTATAGACCATCACAAATATTAAGATTATAATTCTTTGTGTATTTAGTAATAGAAGATTCAATGATATTTCTCTTGGTAATAGAGTTAACAACTGAGATGGCGTTACTCCAGTCAATACAATGATCATAGTTTTTAACATGATTAAACAAGGCATTTGATTATTTTTCCGTTCTTGTACTATATTTATGTTGCTTAAGTCTAACAGAAAGATCCTTACCAGTCTGACCAACATAAAATTTATCACAGTTTCCGCAAGGCACTTTATAGATGCAACCAAGAGAATTTTATGGTGAATTCCTGATTAAGATATTCTTTATAGTATTATTGTTGCTAAAGGGAACATTTACATTAAAGGATTTAAGCAACATGGGAAGGAAAGTGAAATTATTATTGAAAGGGAGAACTAAAAGATTCTTGGTGTCAATGGGAGGTTTGGGCTCAACTCTATGAAATGATTTCTTTGCTACCTTAAGGGATTTATCAATGAAAGATCTAGGATACTTTAACTTAGATCCAATAGCATATATCTTCTCAAACTCATCACCAATAAACTCTGGACTGCAAATACGTAAATGCCCTAAGGAATATAGATTGAAATGATGATAATTTGACTCTGTCATGTTGGGATGAGTAATAATGGATATATGAGCATACATTGGTGGGTTTTCTGTATATGCTAAACTTAAACTTGTTTCCTTGTCTATGGATCATGCAATTACACATGACAGCTAGAGACTGAGTGTAAACGAATGTGGCCTTTGTTGTCTATTCCTAGCGCTAGCTCGCGGGCGGTTGGGGGGGAGGGGAATGGCTGCTATATTGTATGTGTCGGGGTGGCAACAGGAATGAATGAGGGCAGCAATTATGAATATGTACATGTGTACATATGTATATGTCTTTGTATGCATATGTATGTATACGTTGAAATGTATAGGCATGTATATGTGCGTGTGTGGACGTTTATGTATAAAAAAGTGCATCTGGTGGATTGGGCTATTCTTTTGCCTGTTTCCTTGCGCTACTTCGCTAAGGCGGGAGACAGCGAAATAGAAATAGAGAGCAAATGAGAGTTGTGGGGAGAGAGTATCATTAGATTTTAGAGAAAATAAAAAAAAATGTTTTGGAAGGAGGTAAATAAAGTGGGTAAGACAAGGGAACAAATGGGAACTTCAGTGAAGGGGGCTAGTGGGGAGGTGATAACAAGTAGTGGCGATGTGAGAAGGAGATGGAGTGAGTATTTTGAAGGTTTGTTGGATGTGTTTGATGATAGAGTGGCAGATATAGGGTGTTTTGGTCGAGGTGGTGTGCAAGGTGAGAGGATTAGGGAGAATGATTTGGTAAACAGAGAAGAGGTAGAAAAAGCTTTGCGGAAGATGAAGCCGGCAAGGCAGCGGGTTTAGATGGCATTGCAGTGGAATCTATTAAAAAAGGGGGTGACTGTATTGTTGACTAGTTGGTAAGGTTATTTAATGTATGTATGACTCATGATGAGGCGCCTGAGGACTGGCGGAATGCTTACATAGTGCCATTGTACAAAGTGAGTGCTCAAATTACAGAGGTATAAGTTTGTTGAGTATTCCTGAGAAATTATATGGGAGAGTATTGACTGAGAGGATGAAGGCGTGTACAGAACATCAGATTGGGGAAGAGCAGTGTGGTTTCAGAAGTGTTAGAGGATGTGTGGATCATGTGTTTGCTTTGAAGAATGTATGTGAGAAATACTTAGAAAAGCAAATGGATTTGCATGTAGCATTTATGGATCTGGAGAAGGCATATGATAGAGTTGATAGAGATGCTCTGTTGTTAGAAGCAGTGAAAAGTTTTTATCGAGGATGTAAGGCATGTGTACGTGTAGGAAGAGAGGAAAGTGAATGGTTCTCACTGAATGTTGGTTTGCGGCAGGGGTGCGTGATGTCTCCATGGTTGTTTAATTTGTGTATGGATGGGGTTGTTAGGGAGGTGAATGCAAGAGTTTTGGAAAGAGGGGCAAGTATGCAGTCAGTTGTGGATGAGAGAGCATGGGAAGTGAGTCAGTTGTTGTTCGCTGATGATACAGCGCTGGTGGCTGATTCATGTGAGAAACTGCCGAAGCTGGTGACTGAGTTTGGTTAAGTGTAAAATCTTCACCTTCGCCTCCAGAAGATGATGATTAGACATCCCTCCAGTTGCACCTCCCAGCACATTAACATCCAAAAGTCTCTCTTTCGCGCTTATCAATTAACACGTAATCCAGTAACGCCCTCTGGCCATCTCTCCTACTTACATACGTATACTTATGTATATCTCTCTATTTTTAAACCAGGTATTCCCAATCAACAGGCCTTTTTCGGCACATAAATCTACAAGCTCTTCACCATTTCCATTTACAACACTGAACACCCCATGTATACCAATTATTCCCTCAACTGCCACATTACTCACCCTTGCATTTAAATCACCCATCACTATAACCCGGTCTCGTGCATCAAAACCACTAACACACTCATTCAGCTGCTCCCAAAACACTTGCCTCTCGTGATCTTTCTTCTCATGCCCAGGTGTATATGCACCAATAATCACCCATCTCTCTCCATCAACTTTCGATTTTACCCATATCAATCTAGAGTTTACTTTCTTACACTCTATCACATACTCCCACCACTCTTGTTCCAGGAGTAGTGCTACTTCTTCCCTTGCTCTTGTCCTCTCACTAACCCCTAACTTCACTCCCAAGACATTCCCAAACCACTCTTCCCCTTCACCCTTGAGCTTCCTTTCACTCAGAGCCAAAACATCCAGGTTCCTTTCCTCAAACATACTACCTATCTCTCCTTTTTTGTCATCTTGGTTACATCCACACACATTTAGACACCCCAATCTGAGCCTTCGAGGAGGATGAGCACTCCCCGCGTGACTCCTTCTGTTTCCCCTTATATATATATATATATATATATATATATATATATATATATATATATATATATATATATATATATATATATATATGAGAGTCCTGATGTTACTGAGGACCTATTTAAAGGTTCATGAATCTCAAAGCTGCTCTTTTACCAGCAGCAGGGAAAGGGAGACACCTTTGGAGTGAGAAATTCTTTAAGGAGACTATTCTCAGTGATACGACGCCACCAAATGGACTTTATAATCGTAGTATCACCTTGAGGAGGAGGAGTCCGGTAACATCTTTATATATGTTGTATTAATTTATTATGCTTAACTGCTGTTTCCCGCGTCAACGAGGTAGCGCACGGAAACAGACGAAGAATGGCCGAACCACTCATATACACATATATACTCATAAACACCCTTACACGCACATATACATACATATACACATCAACATATACATACATATACATACACAGACACATACATATATGCACATGTATATATTCATACTTGCTGCCTTCATCCATTTACGTCGTTTCCCCGCCACTCAGGATATATATATATATATATATATATATATATATATATATATATATATATATATATATATATATATATATATATATATATATATATATATATATATATATATCCCTGTGAGTCCACGCGATAATGAAACACGATAAGTTCCCAAGTGCACTTTCATGTAATGATAACATCATCAGGGGAGATACAATAAAAGAAATATGTGTCAGTTGATATACAACGAAAAGACGTAGCTACGACGCCATTTGGTAAACAACGGGCACTGCATTATAGAGTTCATATTACATAGAATCATACAGAAGTTTATGGTGTGATCACAGAGAATGTTCAAGAGGTGAGATCGTACAGAAGTTTATGGTGTGATCACAGAGAATGTTCAAGAGGTGAGATAGTACAGAAGTTTGTGATGTGATCACAGAGAATGTTCAAGAGGTGAGGCTGTACGGGTGTATGACTCCCTCTCTGTACAGAACCAATGCGTTGTCTCAAGTCAGCGGTGGCCAGACAACCAGGTCACAGCCGGAGCATCACAATGGGCGGCGGGCGGGCCGGGAGAGGCAGTGGACCGCCGCCACCAGCCCAGACGGCGCCGCACTGCTTGCTGCACCCGGGGCTGCCTGGGCTGGGGTGCCGGGTGGACCTGCACCAGGCCGCTGCAGCAGCAGCTGCTGACACCCACGTATCCTGCGGATGCTGAGCCAAGTGAAGCTCCCGGCCTGGTGAGGTCGTGGCTAGGTTTGTAGCAACCTCTGTGGTGGCCTGCATGCAGGGCCGGGCTGGCCTGCGCTACACACGACCTTTTGATATCACATACTCGCGTTACGGACCGCTGTCATACCTGCATCACGGACCATTGTCATACCTGCATCATGGAACATTGTCATACCTGCATCACGGACCATTGTCATACCTGCATCACGGACCATTGTCATATCTGCATCACGGACCATTGTCATATCTGCATCACGGACCATTGTCATACCTGCATCACGGACCATTGTCATACCTGCATCACGGACCATTGTCATACCTGCATCATGGACCATTATCATACCTGCATCACGGACCATTGTCATATCTGCATCACGGACCACTGTCATATCTGCATCACAGACCACTACCAAGAGTGCATCACGGGCTATTGCCATACCCACATCACGGACTACCACCATAACCCGATCGCAGACCGCTAACATACCCGCATCACGGGCCACCGCCATAACCGCATCACGGATCATTACCATATCCGCATTGCGGACCACTGCCATAACGGCATCACAGACCACTACCATACTCGCATCATGGACCGCTGCCATACCCGCATCACACACCACTACCATACTCACACCACGGACCACTGCCATACCCGCATCACGGACCACTTCCATACTTGCATCACAGACCACTGCCATACCCGTATTACGGACACTACCATACTGGCCTTACGGACCACTACCATACCCGTATCACGGATAATATCATACTGGCATCACGGACCACTGCCATACCCGCAACACGGACCACTACCATACTCGTATCACGAACCACTACTATACTCGCATCACAGACCACTACCATACCCGTATCACAGACCGCTGCCATACCCGAATCACGGACCGCTGCCATACTCGCAACACGGACCACTGCCATACTCGTATCACGGACCACGATCATACCTGCATCACGGACCACTGTCATACCCGTATCAAGGACCACTACCATTACTTGCAATACGGAACACTGCCCTACCCGTATCACGGACCACGATCATACCCGCATCACAGACCACAGCCATACCCGCATCACGGACCACGATCATACTTGCACCATGGACCACTGCCATACCCATATCACGGACCACTACCATTTTCGCATCACGGACCACTACCATTTTCGCATCACGGACCACTACCATACTCGCATCACGGACCACTGCAACAAAACATACAGCCTGACATTTGACACAAGGTTATAATGATTTATTCTCAGTTTTCCCCAGTTGCTTCATATCACGAAAATGAGATGAGTTAATGTAATTCTTTTCCTTTTATATTTACCAATGAATGTGATCATCATCGTACATGGAACCAAACCTGGCACCATCCGTGATGTATTTAAATTCTATCTATTTCGACCAGACATGGCAGGGTCAACAGAACTCGTTGATTTGCTCTCATTTTTCAACCCGAGGGAAATGATTCATTAACTCTGGCCATTAAGTTCCTTCATGACCCCAAGTTGATATAGAAGAACGAATATTGATTGATCTCTGCAGGTCAGAGGTTGGTAGGACCAGCCAGCCAGTAGACGTGAGGTTGGCAGTGTGTTAAGATGAGTCTCTCCTGACCTTCACCTCGTATCCAGGTGGATGGTTGGGGGGGGTCTGTCGGAGGTGGCAGCAGAGGCGAGCAGACCCAGGTCTGCTGTTACTGAGGCAGCAGATATCCCCAGCAGAGTAGGCTGGCAGGTCCCCCGGGCAGCAGAGACTAGAGCAAACAGATGTGGCTGGTCCTGGCAGCAGCAGAGCGCTGCTAGCCGGGGCTGTTGCCAGTCATGGTGACAACCAACACCTGAGGCCGAGCATCTTGCTGCCGTAGTGTGTGTACACACGTGAGGCCGACCAGACCGCACGCCCCTTATCTCCACTCCCCAACCTCCTCTTGTTTATATATATATATATATATATATATATATATATATATATATATATATATATATATATATATATATATATATATTCTTTTTTCTTTCTTTTAAACTATTCGCCATTTCCCGCGTTAGCGAGGTAGCGTTAAGAACAGAGGACTGGGCCTTTTTTGGAATTTCCCTCACCTGGCCCCCCCTCTGTTCCTTCTTTTGGAAAATTAAAAAAAAAAAAAACAAGAGGGGAGGATTTCCAGCCCCCCGCTCCCTCCCCTTTTAGTCGCCTTCTACGACACGCAGGGAATACGTGGGAAGTATTCTTAATCCCCTATCCCCAGGGATATATATATATATATATATATATATATATATATATATATATATATATATATATATATATATATATATATATATGAGTGTGAACGAATGGGGCCTTTGGTGTCTTTTCCTAGCGCTACCTCGCACACATGAGGGGGGAGGGGGTTGTTATTCCATGTGTGGCGAGGTGGCGATGGGAACAAATAAAGGCAGACAGTATGAATTATGTACATGTGTATATATGTATATGTCTGTGTGTGTATATATATGTGTACATTGAGATGCATAGGTATGTATATTGTGCGTGTGTGGACATGTATGTATATACATGTGTATGTGGGCGGGTTGGGCCATTCCTTCGTCTGTTTCCTTGCGTTACCTCGCTAACGCGGGAGACAGCGACAAAGCAAAATAAATATAAATAAAATATATATATATATATATATATATATATATATATATATATATATATATATATATATATATATATATTCCTATGAGTCCACGGGGAAAATGAAACATGTTCCACTTTTCCCGTGGACTCATAGGAATATCTTGATCACGCGCAAATTGTGGTCCTTTCCTATATATATATATATATATATATATATATATATATATATATATATATATATACACTTTGTTTTATGCCTTCAACACCAGCAAACTTGCTCCGTCTTTTCATGGATTATGATGCAGCTGCAGGAGAGCCCGAGGGACGGCCTCCTCCCGCTGGGGGGCGCCGCTGCTCCGTTATTTCTGACGGTTTCCGGAAATTAGATTTTGTTTGTAATAATTTGGTGTAGTTGTAGAAGTTTTCTCGTTCTGACAATTTCAGGGAATCTGTATATAGTAGCGGGCGGAGGAGAGAGGCAACGAGGCCTCTGCTGTCTCTATGACCCGCTACGTAAGAAGAAAGATGGGCAACACTTCATGTGTTTCTCGTAATGTTCTACTTTGAAACACTGCAACACACCAATATATTTCCAAGTTGTTGCTACTGTTAACAGTACTTGTAATGAGGATAGTGAGATATGGTATGATGGAATGCAATAAATACCGAAACAACGTTGGATCTTAATATGACTACTTGGGGGTTTAATGGTAAAGGTTTCCTACTGACTTGTGTGAGAACGGAGTGTGTCAGGCGAGGATGACAAGTACTGAGAGAACCTGCTGGTGCTGGTGTTTGTAGCGGATATGGAAGGTTCAATGCCTGACCCACGGAGGGTTCAATGCCTGACCCATGGAGCGTCATAGTTGATGAGGAACAGTAAACACGGCCTGTTGAAGAAGGCTTATCTTGAGCAGCTTTTTCTTTTCTCCAGAGAAATAGGATTACGTTCAGTCGCTGCATAAGCAGAAGATGGAGTGTCCAGGGTATGGCAGTTTTAGTAGAATTTTATGATGGGGAGGGAAGAGTGTCGTGTTAACGAGAGTCCCCTGGTCCTGACAGGCCAGTGTGATGAAAGACTGTAGGTCTTAAAACAGATCTTTGTAAGAGGAACATATAGTATCCAGAGTGAGTCTGTGTGAGGGAGATACGAGAATGTGAGGCGACTCAGTGATGGCACGGTGGTGGCGGTGGAGGACATTGAACGTGCTGTGGGATTCTTTATGGGTGAGGAGAGGAAGGTATGCGTGAGAGAGTGGCAGTTGCAGGAGGGGAGATCATGGGAAGGACCATGATGAGGCAGGGTCAGGTGGAGGCGACACACGCCAGGGAGGCTGCAGTAGGTGTTCGCCGGGATGATTCATGTGTCGCTGGGCTCCTCGTCTGAGCCGGCGCGCGGCGCTGCTCCTCCCTCAACTCTCCTGCCATCCCAGCTCTTTGTACACAGGGAGACACTGTACCTCCCGAAATGACATCACATATTTGTAACACTAATAGCATTCCTGTGTATCTAAGGAAATTCAAGCCCATGTTCCTATTAGTCTTCACATATCCGAGGGCCTTGGACCCCAGTTCCGTGGTATGAAGATCCGCCGATAACTATGTAATAAGCATCATAAAGTTGTCTGTCATTGCAGGGTAGTTTCGAGAGACCTGCCACATTGTATCCAGTCTAAACCAACTCATCCGTCAAGATCTTAACCCTAGGCATAAATCAGTTAGTAACTCCCGTCATGTTCGTCCAAATGGGCAGCAGTTGTGCACGTTACATTGATATGGATGACATGGATTGATATGGATCTGGACCTCGTCTTCATCTGAGGCTGGATCCTTGACCTGTATGTCTGACACTCACTCCTGGATGATACCTGGAAAGATGCCATGCGACCACAATGCACAACCAACCACAATCAAACATGAATGATCCAATGCTCCCTGGGACGGAGCTCCAGTGAAAACGGTTCACTGTTCCCGCAGATCAATATGATAACTTTCTATCCCACAGTTCCGTCTGGTATGAGATCTACCATCCTGACACTGTATATCCCACAGCTCCGTCTGGTACGAGATCTACCATCCTGACACTGTATATCCCACAGTTCCGTCTGGTATGAGATCTACCATCCTGACACTGTATATCCCTCAGTTCCGTCTGGTGTGAGATCTACCATCCTGACACTGTATATCCCACAGTTCCTTCTGGTATGAGATCTACCATCCTGACACTGTATATCCCTCAGCTCCGTCTGGTACGAGATCTACCATCCTGACACTGTATATCCCTCAGTTCTGTCTGGTATGAGATCTACCATCCTGACACTGTATATCCCTCAGTTCTGTCTGGTATGAGATCTACCATCCTGACACTGTATATCCCACAGTTCTGTCTGGTGTGAGATCTACCATCCTGACACTGTATATCCCTCAGTTCTGTCTGGTATGAGATCTACTAGAGGAATCAGTAATGACGACTTGAAATCAAAATATGACCACAAGAGTTCACAGAATGCATGAACGCAGCTCCATTTAACCATCGCAAATATCAAACTTACTGTGATGAATGATTACTGGAAACGTATAAATGTGACCCTCAAAGTATCAGCCAAGCTTAGGGAAAATCACACACGAGGAATATTGGATTTTTTTCCGTCCGCTTGAGAAAGCTGGCCGGCACTGCGTCGTCACAGCTAAGGCCATCTGAGAAACATTTGCCTGAACTCCGTCTCCCGTCTCGGCGGAGCGAGGAGGGACGCAGACAAAATTGATAGTGAGGAAGCAAGTTAAGTCGTTCCATTCACATCCATTACTTAACACTTGCGCTTCCGCCTCCAGTTTTGCAATTTAACCGCACGATATCAGGCTAAGCTAATTCCAGAGATGTACCTGGAGACAGACGAATAAACCTCATGATTAGAAAAAGAAAAACAATAGTTGTAATATGCTTTTTCGAAATTATGAGACTGACACTGCACGAACCACAGGTTAAATTACGTCCCGAGGAGAGGGTTGTATCACATATGATACGAGTCGACTTCTGCGCGAGGTACTTGCCAGTTCATTACTAGCACTGTGATACACGAGCTGTGTGACCAAGTCCTCCACAGCTTGTGGTTGAATAGCCTCATCATCTCAGGACCCAACCTCAAACTAGTAATGCCTGAATGCTTTTGGTCAACTGGTTCTTTATACAAAACCTTTGAAAGGATTATCCTCGATGTTGCTATTGCATGGTTTTAAGCACAAAAAGAATGTTTATATCATCATCCTAATTCTCTGTAATGAATAGAAATGCACCATCTCTCTTGATCTCAAAGATAATTCTGACGCTGTTAATCAACATGCATCAAGGATGTAGGAGGATACTTCTTGCTGTGAATATCTTGGTATAGTCCCACAAAAGATCATCTGTTTTGTTTCAAGGTCTTAGAAGTGAACTCAAAGAGCTTGAACCTACTACCTCTACAGACTGGTGTACTTATACCCTTCCTGTAACACGTCGTCACACCGCCTTGAGTCTAGCCCTAAGAACACCATACATCAGGATGATCTACACATTTGGTTACACTGTTACTGCACTAAACCATGTGTCACATACATGTGGAAGGCTAGAGATGATCATCTCTGCCGAGGAAATGAAAATATATTCTGTAGATGGTCTTCTTGAACAGATAGTCACAAGGAACACTGAAGCAGTACAATGGATCACACACTGATCACGTAAGAAGGTTCCCTGATCATAGCTTACGACTATCATCGGACTCGGTTGGTTGTCCTCACTGTTGAGAAAGGGTTGGAGCACCGGGAGTGGTATCTGATCTCACCATACTAAGGATCTAAAGTCACCACAGGTAACGCGATGTATCTTATATATTCTTGTTCGCCAGTTGACTATGTTGTACTTCTGTGTAATTTAGTGTGCCATACAGTATCAAGTAGGCTTCAGAAAATACAAATTAAACTATAACAGTTATTCTTCACTTTAGAATAATCAAGGTTTTAGATATGGGGAAGGACTACGTCTTCCAAGTATCAGGATACCTGGGCAGTGCTCTTACTACTAACAGGAGGCTTAAACAGACGCATCTTGTCTATGAAAGTCTTTGACACTTTCGTTTCCAAAAGGTGACAGTCTCTAAATGGACCACTGAAACTATTATTGAGCTCACATTGTATGGTGGTATTCCTGAGCGCCACCATGTAAGGCAGTAGCTACATCGTCGTGCCCGATAGGAAATCAATTTCTTTGACGTCAGTGTTTCCACTTTAACCCCAAAAGCACCTGCTCAAGTCACAACACGAACTAAAGTTGAGAGTTATGCATGACGCCTTCCAACCATATTGACACTCGTTCAATCCTCGGCGTCGCCTTATGATCATAATCTTGCGCCCGTAATTTCATTCAACTCTTCGTCCATCCGTCCGTTTCAAGTCTCTGGGTGTTCGTTTTAGATGCATTGCTTACTGTGCCTTGCCACAGGACGTTATCTGTGACTGTTTGGCAACCAAGCTTACCGGATGACGTCATCAGTATATCTGTGTGAAACCCTTATCATCATTGTTAGTGCTTTGGAACTCCTCCTGCTCTTATAACCGGCTTCACGAAAACTGATCCAATAGGTTTGACTTCATTATATTCCTGACGTATATCGTACACGTGTCGTCTTTTTTCACACTCTTTCTAACCCTGTCCAAGGAGTCAAACGAGGAGTGTTCATCCTCCTCGAAGGCTCAGATTGGGGTGTCTGAATGTGTGTGGATGTAACCAAGATGAGAAGAAAGGAGAGATAGGTAGTATGTTTGAGGAAAGGAACGTGGATGTTTTGGCTCTGAGTGAAACGAAGCTCAAGGGTAAAGGGGAAGAGTGGTTTGGGAATGTCTGGGGAGTAAAGTCAGGGGTTTGGGAGAGGAAAAGAGCTAATGAAGGAGTAGGACTACTCTTGAAGTAGGAGTTATGGGGATATGTGATAGAGTGTAAGAAAGCAAAGTCTATATTGATGTGGGTAAAACTGAAAGTGGATGGAGAGAGATAGGTGATTATTTGTGCTTCTGCACCTTGTCATGAGAAGAAAGATCATGAGAGGAAAGTGTTTTGGGAGCAGCTGAGTGAGTATGTTAGCAGCTTTGATGCACGAGACCGGGTTGTAGTGATGGGTGATTTAAATACGAAAGTGAGTAATGTAGTAGTTGAGGGTATAATTGGTGAACATGGGGTATTCAGTGTTGTAAGTGGAAATGGTGAAGAGCTTGTGGATTTGTCTGCTGAAAAGAGGACTGGTGATTGGAAATACCTGGTTTAAAAAGAGATATACGTATACGTATACGTATACGTATACGTATGTGAGTAGGAGAGATGGTCAAAGGGCATTATTGGATCACATGTTGATTGATAGGTGTGTAAAAGAGAGACTTTTGAATGTTAATGTGCTGAGAGGGGAAGCTGGAGGGATGTCTGATCACTGTCTTGCGGAGACGAAGGTGAAGATTTGCAGAGGTTTTCAAAAAAGAAGAGGTAATGTATGTATGGTTCATGGTGAAGTGCCCGAGGATTAACGGAATGCATGCGTAGTGCCATTGTACAGAGGCAAAGGGGTTAAAGGTGAGTGTTCAATTTAAAGAAGCATAAGTCTGTTGAGTGTTCCTGGGAAATTATATGGGAGGCTATTGATGGAGAGGGTAAGGACTTGTACACGTCACCAGACAGGGGAAGAGCAGTGTGGTTTCAGAAGTGTTAGAGGATGTGTGGATCAGGTGTTTGCTTTGAAGAATGTATGTGAGAAATGCTTAGAAAACAGATGGATATGTATGAAGCATTAATGGATCTGGAGAAGGCATATGATAGTGTTGATAGAGATGCTTTGTGGAGGGTTTTAAGAGTATATCGTGTGGGATGTAAGTTGTTAGAAGCAGTGAAAAGTTTTCTTTACTAAGGATGTAAGACGTGTACGAGTAGGAAAAAAGGAAAGTAATTGGTTCCCAGTGAATGTCGGTTTGCGGCAGGGGTGCATGATGTCTCCATGGCCGTTTAATTTGTTTATGGATGGGACAGTTAGGGAGGTGAATGCAAGAGTTTTGGAGAGAGGGGCAAGTATGCAGTCTGTTGTGGATGAGAGAGCTTTGGAAGTGAGTCAGTTGTTGTTCGATGATGATACAGCGCTGATGGATGATTAGGGTGAGAAACTGCATAAGTTGGTGACTGAGTTTGGTAAAGTGTATGGAAGAAGAAAATCGGGAGTAAATGTGAATAAGAACAAAGTTATTAGGTTCAGTAGGGTTGAGGGACAAGTTAGATGGGAGTTAAGTTTGAATGGAGAACTGGGAGAAGTGAAGTGTTTAGATATGTGGGAGTGGACTTAGCAGCGGATGGAACCAAGGAAGCGGAAGTGAGTCACAGGGTAGGGGAGAGGGCGAAGGTTCTGGAAGCGTTAAAAAATGTGTGGAAGGCGAGAACGTTATCTCGGAGAGCAAAAATGGGTATGTTTGAAGGAACAGTGGTTCCAACAACGTTATATGGTTGCGAGGCGTGGGCTATAGATAGGTTTGTACGGAGGAGGGTGGATGTGTTGGAAATAAATCTTTGAGGATAATATGTAGTGTGAGGTGGTTTGATCGAGTAAGTAATGAAAGGGTAAGAGAGATGTGTGGAAATAAAAAGAGTTTGGTTGAGAGAGCAGAAGAGGTTGAAGCGGTTTGGAGAGAATGAGTGAGGCAAGATTAACAGAGGATATATGTGTCAGAGGTGGAGGGAACGAGAGGTGAGAGACCAAATTGGAGGTAGAAGGATGGAGTGAAAAAGATTTTGAGCGATCGGGGCCTGAACATGCAGGAGGGTGAAAGGTGTGCAAGGAACAGGAACGATGTGGTATACCGGGGTTGACGTGCTGTCAGTGGATTGAGCCAGGGCATGTGAAGCGTCTGGGGTAAACCATGGAAAGTTTTGTGGGGGCTGGATATGAAAAGGGCGCTGTAATATATATATATATATATATATGTAATATATATATATATATATGTAATATATATATATATATATATATATATATATATATATATATATATATATATATATATATATATATATATATATGTATATAGATGGAGTGAGTATTTTGAAGGTTTGTTGAATGTGTTTGATGATAGAGTGGCAGATATAGGGTGTTTTGGTCGAGGTGGTGTGCAAAGTGAGAGGGTTAGGGAAAATGATTTGGTAAACAGAGAAGAGGTAGTGAAAGCTTTGCGGAAGATGAAAGCCGGCAAGGCAGCAGGTTTGGATGGTATTGCAGTGGAATTTATTAAAAAAGGGGGTGACTGTATTGTTGACTGGTTGGTAAGGTTATTTAATGTATGTATGACTCATGGTGAGGTGCCTGAGGATTGGCGGAATGCGTGCATAGTGCCATTGTACAAAGGCAAAGGGGATAAGAGTGAGTGCTCAAATTACAGAGGTATAAGTTTGTTGAGTATTCCTGGTAAATCATATGGGAGGGTATTGATTGAGAGGGTGAAGGCATGTACAGAGCATCAGATTGGGGAAGAGCAGTGTGGTTTCAGAAGTGGTAGAGGATGTGTGGATCAGGTGTTTGCTTTGAAGAATGTATGTGAGAAATACTTAGAAAAGCAAATGGATTTGTATGTAGCATTAATGGATCTGGAGAAGGCATATGATAGAGTTGATAGAGATGCTCTGTGGAAGGTATTAAGAATATATGGTGTGGGAGGAAAGTTGTTAGAAGCAGTGAAAAGTTTTTATCGAGGATGTAAGGCATGTGTACGTGTAGGAAGAGAGGAAAGTGATTGGTTCTCAGTGAATGTAGGTTTGCGGCAGGGGTGTGTGATGTCTCCATGGTTGTTTAATTTGTTTATGGATGGGGTTGTTAGGGAGGTAAATGCAAGAGTTTTGGAAAGAGGGGCAAGTATGAAGTCTGTTGGGGATGAGAGAGCTTGGGAAGTGAGTCAGTTGTTGTTCGCTGATGATACAGCGCTGGTGGCTGATTCATGTGAGAAACTGCAGAAGCTGGTGACTGAGTTTGGTAAAGTGTGTGGAAGAAGAAAGTTAAGAGTAAATGTGAATAAGAGCAAGGTTATTAGGTACAGTAGGGTTGAGGGTCAAGTCAATTGGGAGGTGAGTTTGAATGGAGAAAAACTGGAGGAAGTGAAGTGTTTTAGATATCTGGGAGTGGATCTGGCAGCGGATGGAACCATGGAAGCGGAAGTGGATCATAGGGTGGGGGAGGGGGCGAAAATTCTGGGGGCCTTGAAGAATGTGTGGAAGTCGAGAACATTATCTCGGAAAGCAAAAATGGGTATGTTTGAAGGAATAGTGGTTCCAACAATGTTGTATGGTTGCGAGGCGTGGGCTATGGATAGAGTTGTGCGCAGGAGGATGGATGTGCTGGAAATGAGATGTTTGAGGACAATGTGTGGTGTGAGGTGGTTTGATCGAGTGAGTAACGTAAGGGTAAGAGAGATGTGTGGAAATAAAAAGAGCGTGGTTGAGAGAGCAGAAGAGGGTGTTTTGAAGTGGTTCGGGCACATGGAGAGAATGAGTGAGGAAAGATTGACCAAGAGGATATATGTGTCGGAGGTGGATGGAACGAGGAGAAGAGGGAGACCAAATTGGAGGTGGAAAGATGGAGTGAAAATGATTTTGTGTGATCGGAGCCTGAACATGCAGGAGGGTGAAAGGAGGGCAAGGAATAGAGTGAATTGGAGCGATGTGGTATACCGGGGTTGACATGCTGTCAGTGGATTGAATCAAGGCATGTGAAGCGTCTGGGGTAAATCATGGAAAGTTGTGTAGGTATGTATTATTTGCGTGTGTGGACGTATGTATATACATGTGTATGGGGGGGGGGGGGTTGGGCCATTTCTTTCGTCTGTTTCCTTGCGCTACCTCGCAAACGCGGGAGACAGCGACAAAGTATAATAAATAAAAAATAAATAGATATATATATATATATATATATATATATATATATATATATATATATATATATATATATATATATATATATATATATATATATATATTACTTCAAATCTTCACATACTTAATTGCCGTCTCCCCGCGTCAGCGAGGTAGCGCAAGGAAACAGACGAGGAATGGCCAAACCCACCCACGTAGACATGTATACACATAAATGCCCACACACGCACATATACATACATATGCATACAGACATATACATATATACACGTGTACATATTCATTTGAGCACTCACCTTTCTCCCCTTTGTCTTTGTACGACGGCAATATGCGTGCATTCTGCCAATCCTCAGGCACCTCCCCATGAGTCATAAATACATTAGATATCCTTACCAAACAATCAACAACACAGTCAACCCTTTATCAATAAATTCCACTGCAATACCATTCAAACCCGCTGCCTTGCCGGCTTTCATCTTACGCAAAGCTTTTACTACCTCCTCTCTGTTTACCAAATCATTCTCCCTAACCCTCTCACTTCACACACCACCTCGACGAAAACACCCTATATCTGCCACTCTATCATCTAACACATTCAACAAACTTTCAAAATACTCACTCCATCTCCTTCTCACATCACCACTACTTGTTATCACCTCCCCATTAGCCCCCTTCACTGGTGTTCAAATTTGTTCTCTTGTCTTACGTACTTTATTTACATCCTTCCACAACTCTCATTTGACCTCTTTTTCACCTCTTGCACCTTTTTCTTGACCTCCTGCCTCTTTCTTTTATACATCTCCCAGTCATTTGCACTATTTCCCTGCAAAACTTGTCCAAATGCCTCTCTCTTGTCTTTCACTGATAATCTTACTTCTTCATCCCACCGCTCACTACTCTTTCTAATCTGCCCACCTCCCACGCTTCTCATGCCACAAGCATCTTTTGCACAAGCCATTACTGCTTCCCTAAATACATCCCATTCCTCCCACACTCCCCTCACATCCTTTGCTCTCACCTTTATCCATTCTGCACTTAGTTTCTCTTGGTACTACCTCACTCAAGTCTCCTTCCCAAGCTCACTTACTCTCACCACTCTCTTCACCCCAACATTTTCTCTTCTTTTCAGAAAACCTCAACAAATCTTCATCATCGCCTCCACAAGATAATGATCAAACATTTCTCCAGTTGCACCTCTCAGCGCATTAACATCCAAGTCTCTCTTTCACGCGCCTATCAATTAACACGTAATCCATTAACGCTCTCTGACCGTCTCTCCTACTTCCATACGTATACTTATGTATATCTCTTTTGTTGAGTATTCCTTGAAAATTATATGGGAGGGTATTGATTGAGAGGGTGAAAGCATGTACAGAGCATCAGATTTTGGAAGAGCAGTGTGGCTTCAGAAGTGGTAGAGGATGAGTGGATCAGGTGTTTGCTTTGAAGATGTATATGAAAAATACTTAGAAAAGTAAATGAATTTGTATGGAAGATTTATGGATCTGGAGAAGGCAAATGATGGAGTTGATAGAGATGCTCTGTGGAAGGTATTAAGAATATATGGTGTGGGAGGCAAGTTGTTAGAAGCAGTGAAAAGTTCTTATCGAGGATGTAAGGTATGTGTACCAGTAGGAAGAGAGGAAAGTGATTGGCTCTCAGTGAATATCGGTTTGCGGCAGGGGTGCGTGATGTCTCCATGGTTGTTTAATTTGTTTATGGATGGGGTTGTTAGGGAAGTGAATGCAAGAGTTTTGGAAAGAGGGGCAAGTATGCAGTATGTTGTGGATGAGAGGGCTTCGAAAGTGAGTCAGTTGTTTTTCGCTGATGATACAGCGCTGGTGGCTAATTCGGGTGAGAAACTGCAGAAGCTGGTGACTGAGTTTGTTAATGAGTGTGACAGAAGAAAAGTGAGAGTAGGGTTGGGGGACAAGTCAATTGGGAGGGAAGTTTGAATTGAGAAAAACTGGAGGAAGTGAAGTGTTTTAGATATCTGGGAGTGGATTTGGCAGCGGATGGAACCATGGAAGCGGAAATGAATCATAGGGTGGGGGAGAGGGCGAAAGTTCTGTGAACGTTAAAAAATGTGTGGAATTCGAGAACGTTATCTTGGTAAGTAAAAAAAGGTATGTTTGAAGGAATAGTGGTTCCAACAATGTTATATGGTTGCGAGGCATGGGCTATAGATAGAGTTCTGCGGAGGAGGGTGGATGTGCTGGAAATGAGATGCTTGAGGACAATATGTGGTGTGAGGTGGTTTGATCGAGTAAGTAATGAAAGGGTAAGAGAGATATGTGGTAATAAAAAGAGTGTGGTTGAGAGAGCAGAAGAGGGTGTTTTGAAATGGTTTGGACACATGGCCAGAACGAGTGAGGAAAGATTGACAAAGAGGATATATGTGTCAGAGATGGAGGGAACGAGAAGTGGGAGACCAAATTGGAGGTGGAAAGATGGAGTGAAGAAGATTTTGAGTGATCGGGGCCTGAACTTGCAGGGGGGTGAAAGGAGTGCAAGGAATAGAGTGAATTGGAACGATGTGCTATACCGGGGTCGACGTGCTGTCAGTGGATTGAACCAGAGAATGTTAAGCGTCTGGGGTAAACCATTGAAAGCTTTGTGGGGCCTGGATGTGAAAAGGGAGCTGTGGTTTCGGTGCATTATACATGACAGCTAGAGACTGAATTCGATCGAATGTTTGTTTATCTTTGTTATCTTTTCCTAGTGCTACCTCGCGCATATGCAGGGGGAGGGGGTTGTCATTTCATGTGTGGCGGGGTGGCGACGGGAATGATTAAGGGCAGACAGTATGAATTATGTACATGTGTATACATGTATATGTCTGTGTGTGTATATATATGTATACGTTGAGACGTATAGACATCTATATGTGCGTGTGTGGATGTGTATTTATATACATGTTTATGTGGGTGGGTTTGGCCAGTCTTTCGTCTGTTTCCTTTCGCTACCTCGCTAACGCGGGAGACAGCGACAAAGTATAATGAATAGATAAATGAATAAATAAATACGTATATATATATATATATATATATATATATATATATATATATATATATATATATATATATATATATATATATGCAAGGTATTAAGAATATATGGTGTGGGAGGCAAGTTGTTAGAAGCAGTGAAAAGTTTTTATCGAGGATGTAAGGCATGTGTACGTGTAGGAAGAGAAGAAAGTGATTGGTTCTCAGTGAATGTAGGTTTGCGGCAGGGGTGTGTGATGTCTCCATGGTTGTTTAATTTGTTTATGGATGGGGTTGTTAGGGAGGTGAATGCAAGAGTTTTGGAAAGAGGGGCAAGTATGATGTCTGTTGGGGATGAGAGAGCTTGGGAAGTGAGTCAGTTGTTGTTCGCTCATGATACAGCGCTGGTGGCTGATTCATGTGAGAAACTGCAGAAGCTGGTGACTGAGTTTGGTAAAGTGTGTGAAAGAAGAAAGTTAAGAGTAAATGTGAATAAGAGCAAGGTAATTAGGTACAGTAGGGTTGAGGGTCAAGTCAACTGGGAGGTAAGTTTGAATGGAGAGAAACTGGAGGAAGTAGTGTTTTAGATATCTGGGAGTGGATCTGGCAGCGGATGGAACCATGGAAGCGGGAGTGGATCATAGGGTGGGGGAGGGGGCGAAAATCCTGGGAGCCTTGAAGAATGTGTGGAAGTCGAGAACATTATCTCGGAAAGCAAAAATGGGTATGTTTGAAGGAATAGTGGTTCCAACAATGTTGTATGGTTGCGAGGCGTGGGCTATGGATAGAGTTGCGCGCAGGAGGATGGATGTGCTGGAAATGAGATGTTTGAGGACAATGTGTGGTGTGAGGTGGTTTGATCGAGTAAGTAACGTAAGGGTAAGAGTGATGTGTGGAAATAAAAAGAGCGTGGTTGAGAGAGCATAAGAGGGTGTTTTGAAATGGTTTGGGCACATGGAGAGAATGAGTGAGGAAAGATTGACCAAGAGGTTATATGTGTCGGAGGTGGAAGGAACGAGGAGAAGTGGGAGACCAAATTGGAGGTGGAAAGATGGAGTGAAAAAGATTTTTTGTGATCGGGGCCTGAACATGCAGGAGGGTGAAAGGAGGGCAAGGAATAGAGTGAATTGGATCGATGTGGTATACCGGGGTTGACGTGCTGCCAGTGGATTGAATCAGGGCATGTGAAGCGTCTGGGGTAAACCATGGAAAGCTGTGTAGGTATGTATGTTTGCGTGTGTGGACGTATGTATATACATGTGTATGGGGGTGGGTTGGGCTATTTCTTTCGTCTGTTTCCTTGCGCTACCTCGCAAACGCGGGAGACAGCGACAAAGCAAAAGAAAAAAAAAAAAAAATATATATATATATATATATATATATATATATATATATATATATATATATATATATATATATTGTTGTTAGTTGTTAGAAGCAGTGAAAAGTTTTTATCGAGGATGTAAGGCATGTGTACGTGTAGGAAGAGAGGAAAGTGATTGGTTCTCAGTGAATGTAGGTTTGCGGCAGGGGTGTGTGATGTCTCCATGGTTGTTTAATTTGTTTATGGATGGGGTTGTTAGGGAGGTGAATGCAAGAGTTTTGGAAAGAGGGGCAAGTATGAAGTCTGTTGGGGATGAGAAAGCTTGGGAAGTGAGTCAGTTGTTGTTCGCTGATGATACAGCGCTGGTGGCTGATTCATGTGAAAAACTGCAGAAGCTGGTGACTGAGTTTGGTAAAGTGTGTGAAAGAAGAAAGTTAAGAGTAAATGTGAATGAGAGCACGGTTATTAGGTACAGTAGGGTTGAGGGTCAAGTCAATTGGGAGGTGAGTTTGAATGGAGAAAAACTGGAGGAAGTGAAGTGTTTTAGATATCTGGGAGTGGATCTGGCAGCGGATGGAACCATGGAAGCGGAAGTGGATCATAGGGTGGGGGAGGGGGCGAAAATTCTGGGAGCCTTGATGAATGTGTGGAAGTCGAGAACATTATCTCGGAAAGCAAAAATGGGTATGTTTGAAGGAATAGTGGTTCCAACAATGTTGTATGGTTGCGAGGCGTGGGCTATGGATAGAGTTGTGCGCAGGAGGAGGATGGATGTGCTGGAAATGAGATGTTTGAGGACAATGTGTGGTGTGAAGTGGTTTGATCGAGTAAGTAACGTAAGGGTAAGAGAGATGTGTGGAAATAAAAAGAGCGTGGTTGAGAGAGCAGAAGAGGGTGTTTTGAAATGGTTTGGGCACATGGAGAGAATGAGTGAGGAAAGATTGACCAAGAGGATATATGTGTCGGAGGTGGAGGGAACGAGGAGAAGAGGGAGACCAAATTGGAGGTGGACAGATGGCGTGAAAAAGATTTTGTGTGATCGGGGCCTGAACATGCAGGAGGGTGAAAGGAGGGCAAGGAACAGAGTGAATTGGAGCGATGTGGTATACCGGGGTTGACGTGCTGTCGGTGGGTTGGATCGGGGCGTGTGAGGCGTCTGGGGTAAACCATGGAAAGCTGTGTAGGTATGTATATTTGCGTGTGTGGACGTATGTATATACATGTGTATGGGGGTGGGTTGGGCTATTTCTTTCGTCTGTTTCCTTGCGCTACCTCGCAAACGCGGGAGACAGCGACAAAGCAAAAAAAAAAAAAAAATATATATATATATATGTATATATATATATATATATATATATATATATATATATATATATATATATATATATATATATATATATATATATATATGTATATTGGAAAGGATCACAATTTTGCGCGTGATCAAGATATTCCTATGAGTCCACGAGGAAAATGAAACACGAAAAGTTCCCAAGTGCACTTGGACAATCACATGTTTACCAAATGGCGTCCTAGCTTCGTCTCTTCGATGTATATCAATTGACTGTTATTTTCCTCTCTTGTGTCTCCCCTGATGATGTGATTATTACACGAAAGTGCACTTGGGAACTTTTCGTGTTTCATTTTCCTCGTGGACTCATAGGAATATATATATATATATATATATATATATATATATATATATATATATATATATATATATATATATATATATATATATATATATATATCCTTAGGGAGAAAGAATACTCCCCACGTATTCCCTGCGTGTTGTAGAAGGCGAATAAAGGGGGCGAAGTGAGAGGGTCAGGGAGAATGGTTTGGTAAAGAGAGAAGAGGTAGTGAAAGCTTTGCGGAAGATGGAAGCCGACAAGGCGGTGGGTTTGGATGGTATTGTAGTGGAATTTATTAAAAAGGGGGTGACTGTGTTGTTGACTGGTTGGTAAGGATATTCAATGTATGTATGGATCATGGTGAAGGATTGGCGGAATTCATGCATAGTGCCATTGTACAAAGGCAAAGGGGATAAAGGTGAGTGTTCAGATTACAGAGGTATAAGTTTGTTGAGTATTCCTATGAAATTATATGGGATGGTATTGAATGAGAGGGTAAAGGCATATACAGAGCATCAGACTGGGGAATAGCAGTGTGGTTTCGGAAGTAAAAGAGGATGTGTGAATCAGGTGTTTGCTTTGAAGACTGTATGTGAGAAATTTTTAAAAAACAGATGAATTTGTATGTAGCATTTATGGATCTGAAGAAGGCATATGATAGAGTTGACAGAGATGCTTTATGGAAAATACTGAGTATATGGTGTGGGAGGCAAGTTGTTAGAAGCAGTGAAAAGTTAATATCAAGGATGTAATGCATTTGTACGAGTAGAAAGAGCGGAATATGATTGGTTCCCAGTGAATGTCGGTTTGCGGCAGAGATGAGTGATGTCTCCATGGTTGTTTAATTTGTTTATGGATGGGGTTGATAGTGAGGTGAATGCAAGGGTTTTGGAAACAGGGGCATTTAAGCAGTCTGCTGTGGATGAAAGGGCTTGGGAAGTAAGTCAGTTGTTGTTCGCTGATGATACAGCGAAGGTAGATGATTCGATTGAGAAACTGCAGAAGTTTGTGACTAAGTTTGGTAAAGTGTGTGAAAGAGGAAAGCTGAGAGTAAATGTGCAGAAGTGCAAAGTTAGGTTCAGTAGGGTTGAGGGACAAGTATACTGTGAGGTAAGTTTGAATGGAGAAAATCTGGAGGAAGTGAAGTGTTTTAGATATCTGGGAGTGGATTTAGCAGCAGATGGAACCACTGAAGCGGAAGTGAGTCACAGGGTGTGGGAGGGGGCGAAGGTTCTGGGAGAGTTGAGAAATGTGTGGAAGGAGGGAACATTATCTCGGAGAGCAAAAATGGCTATGTTTGAAGGAATAGTGGTTCCAACAATGTTATACGGTTGCGTGGTTTGGGCTATAGATGGGGTTGTGCGGAGGAGGGTGGATGCGTTGGAAATGAAATTTTTGAGGACAATATGGGGTGTGAGATGGTTTGATCGATTAAGTAATGAAACGGTAAGAGAGATGTATGGTAATAAAAAGAGTGTGGTTGAGAGATCAGGAGAGGTTGTATTGAAATGGTTTGGTCCCATGGAGAGAATGAGTGAGGAAAGATTGAAAAAGAGGATATATGTGTCAGAGGTGGAAGGAACGAGGAGAAGTGGGAGACCAAATTGGAGGTGGAAGAATGGAGTGAAAAGGATTGTGAGCGATCGGCGCCTGAAGATACAGGAGGGTAAGAGACGTGCAAGGAATAGAGTGAATTGGAACGATGAGGTATACCATTGTCGACGTTCTGTCAGTGGATAGAACCAGGGCATGTGAAGGGTCCGGGGTTAACCATGGAAAGTTTTGTGGGGCCTGGATATGGAAAGGGAGCTGTGGTTTCGGTGCATTACACATGACAGCTAAAGACTAAGTGAGAACGAATGTGGCCTTTGGTGTCTTTTCCCAGCTCTAGATCGCGCGCGCGAGGGTTGGGGGGTGCCATTTCATGTGTGTCTACGAGAATGGATGAAGACAGCAAATATGAATATGTACATGTGTATATATGTATATGCTGTGTATGTATATGTATGTATACGTTGAAATATATAGGTATGTATATGCGCGTGTGTAGGCGTTTATGTTCATACAATGTGTATGTGGGTGGGCTGGGCCATTCTTCCTTCTGTTTGCTTGCGCTACCTCGGTAATGTAGGAGACAGCGACTAAGTATAATGAATAAATGAATAATAGATATATTTCATGCTGGATCGCCGTTTTCACACGTTAGCGAAGTATCCCTAGGTGCAGACGAAAACTGATGCATCCTCTCACGTCCATTCTTTAGGTGTCATGTGTAATGCACCGAAACCACAGCTCCCTATCCACATCCAGGCCCCAGAAATCTTTCCATGTTTTACCCCGGACGCTTCATTTGCCCGTTTCAGTTCATTGACAACACGTCAACCCCAGTATACCATATCATTCCAGTTTACTATATCCCGTTAACACCATTCACCCCCCCCCCCCGCATGTTTAGGAGCTGATCGCTCAAAATTTTTTTCACTCCATCCTTCCACCTCCAATTTGGTCTCCCGACTCTCCGTGTTCCCTCCACCTCTGGCACATATAACCTCTTCGTCAACCTTCCTCACTCATTCCCTCCATATGTCGTTACCTTTTCAGGAACCTCCTTTTCTGTTCTCTCGACCACATCTCTCTTACCCTTCCATTACTTGCTCAATCAAATCATCTCACACCACATATCGTCCTCAAACATTTAATCTCTAACACAGCCGTATTTATAGCCCTCGCCTCGCATGGTGGGACTACTGCTCCCTCATATATACCAAATTTCTTTCCTCCCAAATATAGTTTTCCCTTTCCACATGTTCTTCAGGGCTTCCAAAACCTTCATCTCCTCAACCACTCTATGACTCGCTTTCGCTTCCATTTTTCCCGTCGCTGCCAAGTCCACTCCAATATCCAGCTAAACTTGATAACCATACTTCTATTCACACTCACTCTCAACTTACTCCTTACAAACACTCTTCCAAACTCAGTCACTGACTTTTGCAATTTCTCACTCGAATCAGCCACCAGTACTGTATCATCATCAGACAACAACTGACTCACTTCTCAGGCCCTCTCATCCCCTCAGACTACATAGTCGCCTCTATCTGCAAGACTCTTGCATCTTCCTCCCTCACTAGCCCATCCGTAAACAAAGTGAGTAACCATGATTACATCACACAGCCCTGCCGCAGACCAACCATCACATGGAACCATTCATTCTCCTCTCTTCCTACTCGTGCACATACCTTACACCCAATTTTAGAAACCTTTCACTGCTTCTAGCAGCTTTCTTCCCACATCGTATTTTCTTAAGACCTTCCACAACGCATCTCTATCAACCCTATCATATACTTCTTCGGATCCATAAACTTCATAGACAAACCCATATCTTAGTATTATTCACACACATTCATTAAAGCAAGCACCTGACCCACGCATCCTGTACCGCTTCTGAAACCACACTGCTCCTTCCCAATCTGATGCTATGTACATGCCTTCAACGTGGTCCATACGTACTCTGAATATCCTTACCAACCAATTAACAACACGATCACCCACTTTCTTAATAAATTCAATTGCAATACCATAATAAAAAGAATACCATAATACCATAAAAGAATACCATGATGAAAAAAATTTGTGCATATATATATATATATATATATATATATCCATTTTTTTTATTATACTTTCTCGCTGTCTCCCGCGTTATCGAGGTAGCGAAAGTAAACAGACGAAAGAAATGGCCCAACCAACCCACATACACATGTATATACATACACGTCTACACACGCATATATACATACCTATACATCTCAACTTATATATATATATATATATATATATATATATATATATATATATATATATATATATATATATATATATATATATATATATATTATTATTATTATTTCTTATTTTGCTTTGTCGCAGTCTCCCGCGTTTGCGAGGTACATGTATATACCCATGTATATACATACACGTCCACACACGCAAATATGCATACATCTCAATGTAGACATATATATACACACACAGACACATACATATATACCCATGCACACAATTCACACTGTCTGCCTTTATTCATTCCCATCGCCACCTCGCCACACATGGAATACCATCCCCCTCCCCCCTCATGTGTGCCAGGTAGCGCTAGGAAAAGAAAAACAAAGGCCCCATTCGTTCACACTCAGTCTCTAGCTGTCATGCAATAATGCCCGAAACCACAGCTCCCTTTCCACATCCAGGCCCCACAGAACTTTCAAAGGTTTATCCTAGACGCTTTACATGCCCTGGTTCAATCCATTGACAGCACGTCGACCCCGGTATACCACATCGTTCCAATTCACTCTGTTCCTTGCACGCCTTTCACCCTCCTGCATGTTCAGGCCCCGATCACTCAAAATCTTTTTCACTCCATCTTTCCACCTAAAATTTGGTCTCCCACTTCTCCTTGTTCCCTCCACCTCTGACACATATATCCTCTTTGTCAATCTTTCCTCACTCATTCTCTCCATGTGACCAAACCATTTCAAAACACCCACTTCTGCTCTCTCAACCACACTCTTTTTATTTCCACACATCTCTCTTACCCTTACATTACTTACTCGATCAAACCACCTCACACCACATATTGTCCTCGAACATCTCATTTCCAGCACATCCATTCTCCTCCGCACAACTTTATCGATAGGCCACGCCTCGCAACCATATAACATTGTTGGAACCACTACTCCTTCAAACATACCCATTTTTGCTTTCCAAGATAACGTTCTCGAATTCCACACATTTTTCAATGCTCCCAGAACTTTCGCCCCCTCCCCCACCCTATGATTCACTTCCGCCTCCATGGTTCCATTCGCTGCCAAATCCACTCCCAGATATCTAAAACCCTTCACTTCCTACAGTTTTTCTCCATTCAAACTTACCTCCCAAATGACTTGTTCATCAACCCTACTGTACCCAATAACCTTGCTCTTCTTCACATTTACTCTCAACTTTCTTCTTTCACACACTTTACCAAACCCAGTCACCAGCTTCTGCAGTTTCTCACCCGAATCAGCCACCAGCGCTGTATCATCAGTGAACAACAACTGACTCACTTCCCAAGCTCTCTCATCCACAACAGACTGCATATTTGCCCCTCTTTCCAAAACTCTTGCATTCACCTCCCTGACAACCCCATCCTAAACAAATTAAACAACCATGGAGATATCATGCCCCCCTGCCGGAAGCCAACATTCACTGAGAACCAGTCACTTTCCTCTCTTCCTACTCATACACATGCCACACATCCTCGATAAAAACTTTTCAATGCTTCTAACAACTTACCTCCCACACCATATATTCTTAATACCTTCCACAGAGCATCTCTACTAACAACTTGCCTCCCACACCATATATTCTTAATACCTTCCACAGAGCATCTCTATCAACATTATCATATGCCTTCTCCAGATCGATAAATGCTACATACAAATCCATTTGCTTTTATAAGTATTTCTCACATACATTCTTCAAAGGAAACACCTGATCCACACATCCTCTACCACTTCTGAAACCACACTGCTCTTCCCCAATCTGATGCTCTGTACATGTCTTTACCCTCTCAATCAATGCCCTCCCATATAATTTCCCAAGAATGCTCAACAAACTTATGCCTCTGTAATTTCAGCACTCGTTTTATCCCCTTTGCCTTTGAACAATGGCACTGTCCATGCATTCCGCCAATCCTCACGCACTTCGCCATGAGCCATACATACACTAAACACACACACTCAACAACACAGTCCCCCCCCCCCCCCATTTTAATGAAATCCACTGCAATACCATCCAAACTCGCCGCTTTGCCGGCTTTCATCTTCCACAAAGCTTTTACTACCTCTTCTCTGTTTACCAAATCATTCTCCCTAACCCTGTCATTTGCATACCACCTCCATCAAACCTCCCTATATCTGCCACTCTATCATCAAACACATTCAACAAACCTTCAAAATACTCACTCCATCTCCTTCTCACATCACCACTACTTGTTATCACCTCCCCATTAGCCCTCTTCACCGATGTTCCCATTTGTTCCCTTGTCTTACGCACTTTATTTACCTTCTTCCAATACATCTTTTTATTCTCCCTAAAATCTAATGATACTCTCTCACCCCAACTCTCATTTGCCCTCTTTTTCGCCTCTTGCACCTTTCTCTTGACCTCTTGTGTCTTTCTTTTATACATCTCCGAGTCATTTGCATTTTTTCCCCGCAAAAATCGTCCAAATGCCTTTCTCTTCTCTTTCACTAACAATCATACTTCTTCATCCCACCACTCACTACCCTTTCTAATCTGCCCTAATCACCCTAATCTGCCCTAATCACCTAATCACCCTCTTTTTTAATCAATTCCACTGCAATACCATCCAAACCCGCTGCCTTGCCGGCTTTCATCTTCCGCAAAGCTTTTACTACCTCTTCTCTGTTTACCAAATCATTTTCCCTAACTCTCTCACTTTGCACGCCACCTCGACCAAAACACCCTATATCTGCCACTCTATCATCAAACACAATCAACAAACCTTCAAAATATTCACTCCATCTCCTTCTCACATCACCACTACTTATTATCACCTGCCCATTGGCCCCCTTCACTGAAGTTCCCATTTGTTCTCTTGTCTTACGCATCCTATTTACCTCCTTCCAAAACATGTTTTTATTCTCCCTAAAATTTAATGATACGCTCTCACCCCAACTCTCATTTGCCCTCTTTTTCACCTCTTGCACCTTTCTCTTGACCTCCTGCCTCTTTCTTTTATTCATCTTCCACTCATTTGCATTATTTCCCTGCAAAAGTCGTCCAAATGCCTCTCTCTTCTCTTTCACTACTAATCTTACTTCTTCATCCCACCACTCACTACCCTTTCTAATCTGCCCACCTCCCACGCTTCTCATGCCACAAGCATCTTTTGCGGAAGCCATCACTGCTTCCCTAAATTCATCCCATTCCTCCCCCACTCCCCTTACGACCTTTGTTTTCTCCTTTTTCCATTCTCTACTCAGTCTCTCCTGGTATTTCCTCACACAAGTCTCCTTCCCAAGCTTACTTACTCTCACCACTCTCTTCACCCCAACATTCTCTCTTCTTTTCTGAAAACATCTATATTATACTTTGTCGATGTCTCCCACGTTAGCAAGGTAGCGCAAGGAAACAGACGAAATAATTGCCCAACCCACCCACATACACATGTATATACATACACGTCCACACACGCAAATACACATACCTATACATTTCAACGTACACGTATATATACAAAGAAATATACATGCATACACATGTGCATAGTTCATAATTGCTGCCTTTATTCATTTCCGTCGCCACCCCGTCACACACGACATGACATCCCCATCCCCCCATCCCCCCCCCCCCCCCACACGCGCGCGAGGTAACGCTAGGAAAAGACAACAAAGCCCACATTCGTGAACACTCAGTCTCTAGCTGTTATGTATAATGCACCGAAAGCACAGCTCCCTTTCCACATCCAGGCTCCACAAAACTTTCCATGGTTTACCATAGGCGTTTCACATTCCCTGGTTTAATCCATTGACAGCACGTCGACCCCGGTATACCTCATCGTTCCAATTCACTCTATTCCTTACACGCCTTTCACCCTCGTGCACGTTCAGGCCCCGATCGCTCAAAAATTTTTTCACTCCATCCTTCCACCACCAATCTGGTACCACACTTCTCGTTCCCTCCACCTCCGACACGTATATCCTCTTTGTCAATCTTTCCTCACTCATTCTCTCCGTGTGACCAAACCATTTCAATACACCCTCTTCTGCTCTCTCAACCACACTCTTTTTATTACCACACATCTCTCCTACCCTTTCATTACTTACTCGATGAAGCCTCCTCACACCACATATTGTCCTCACGCATCTCATTTCCAACACATCTACCCTCCTCCGAACAACCCTATCTATAGCCCACGCCTCACAACCATATAACATTGCTGGAATCACTATTCCTTCAAACATACCCATTTTTAACTTCCGAGATAATGTTCTCGCCTTCCACACATTCTTCAACGCTCCCAGAACCTTCACCCCCTCACCTACCCTATGATTCACTTCCGCTTCCATGGTTTCATCCGCTGCCAAATCCACTCCCAGATATCTAAAACATTTCACTTCCTCCAGTTTTTTCTCCATTCAAATTTACCTCCCAATTGACTTGTCCCTCAACCCTACTGTACCTAAAACCTTCCTCTTATTCACATATACTCTCAGCTTTCTTCTTTCACACACTTTACCAAAGTCAGTCACCAGCTTTTACAGTTTCTCACCCGAATCAGCCATCAGCGCTGTATCATCAGCGAACAACAACTGACTCACTTCCCAAGCCCTCTCATCCACAACAGACTGCATACTTGCCCCTTTCTCCAAAACTTGCATTCACCTCCCTAATAACCCCATCCATGAACAAATTAAACAACCTTGGAGACATCACACACCCCTGCCGCAAACCAACATTCACTGGCAACCAATCACCTTCCTCTCTTCCTACTCGTACACATGCCTTACATCCTCGATAAAAACTGTTCACTGCTTCTAGCAACTTGCTTCCCACACCATATACTCTTAATACCTTCCACAGAGCATCTCTATCAACTCTATGATATATATTCTCCAGATTCATAAATGCTCCAGACAAATCCATTCGTTTTTCTATGTATTTCTCACATACGTTCTTCAAAGCAAACACTTGATCCACACATCCTCTACCACTTCTGAAACCACACTGCTCTTCCCCAATCTGATGCTCCGTACATGCTTTCACCCTCTCAATCAATACCCTCCCACATAATTTCCCAGGAATACTCAACAAACTTATACCTCTGTAATTTGAACATTCACCTTTATCCCCTTTGCCTTTGTACAGTGCCACTATCCATGCATTCCGCCTATCCTCGGGCACTTCACCATTAGCCATACATATATTGAATATCCTCACCAACCAGTCAACGACACAGTCACCCCCTTTTTCAATAAATTCAACTACAATACCATCCAAACCCACCGCCTTGCCGGCTTTCATCTCCCGGAAAGCTATCACTACTTCTCTGTTTACCAAATCATTTTCCCTAACCCTCTCACTTTGCACACCACCTCAACCAAAACACCCTATATCTGCCACTCTATCATCTAACACGTTCAACAAGCCTTCAAAATACTCACTCCATCTCCTTCTCACATCACCACTACTTGTTATCACCTCCCCATTAGCCCCTTTCACTGATGCTCCCTTTTGTTATCTTGTCTTACGCAATTTACGCATTCCTCGCGTGTCGTAAATGGCGACTAAAGGGGACGGTAGCGGAGATGTGGGAGTATGTGATAGAGTGTAATAAAGTAAACTCTAGATTGATATGGGTAAAACTGAAAATGTATGGAGAGAAATGGGTGATTATTTTTGCCTATGCACCTGATCATGAGAAGAAAGATCATGAGAGGCAAATGTTTTGGGAGCAGCTGTGTGAGTGTCTTTGCAGCTTTGATGCACGAGACCGGGTTATAGTGATGGGTGATTTGAATGCAAAGGTGAGTAATGTGGCAGTTGAGAGTATAATTGGTGTACATGGAGTATTCAGTGTTGTAAATGGTAATGATGGAGAGGTGGCCAGAGAGCATTATTGGATTACGTGTTAATTGATAGGCGAGCAAAAGAGAGACTTTTGGATGTTAATGCGCTGAGAGAGGTAATGGGAGGGATGTCTTATCATTATCTTGTGGAGACGAAGGTGAAGATTTGTAGAGGTTTTCAGAAAAGAAGAGAGAATGTTATGGTGAAGAGAGTGATGAGAGCAAGTGACCTTGGAAAGGAGACTTGTGTGAAGAAGTACCAGAAGAGATTGAGTGCAGTATGGGAAAAGGTGAGAGCAAATGAGGTAAGGGGAGTGGGGTAGGAATGGGATGTATTTAGGGAAGCAGTGATGGCTTGTGCTAAAGATGCTGGTGGCGTGAGAAAGGTGGGAGGTAAGGGGAGTGGGGTAGGAATGGGATGTATTTAGGGAAGCAGTGTTGGCTTGTGCTAAAGATGCTGGTGGCGTGAGAAAGGTGGGATGTGGGCAGATTAGAAGGGTAGTGAGTGGTGGGATGAAGAAGTGGGATTGTTAGTGAAAGAGAAGAGAGAGACGTTTGGACTATTTTTGCAGGGAAATAGTGCGAATGGTTTGCAGATGTATAAGAGAAAGAGGCAGGGGGTCAAGAGAAAGGTGCAAGTGGTGAAAAAGAGACGAAATGAGAGTTGTGGTGATAGAGTATCATTAGATTTTGGGGAGAATATTAAAAAATGTTCATATTGATGTAAATAAATTGCGTAAGACAAGAGAACAGGTGGGAACATCAGTGAAGGGGGCTAATGGGAGGTGATAACAAGTAGTGGTGATGTGAGAAGGAGATGGAGTGAGTATTTTGAAGGTTTGTTGTATGTGTTTGATGATAGAGTGGCAGACACAGGGTGTTTTGGTCGAGGTGGTGAGCGAAATAAGAGGGTTAGGGAGAATGATTTGATAAACAGAGAAGATGGAAGCCGGGAAGGTAGCGGGCTTTAGACGGTACTGCAGTTGAATTTATTAAAAAATGGGGTGACTGTGTTGTTGACTGGTTCGTTAGGATATTCAGTGTATGTGTGGTTCGTGATGAAGTGTCTGAGGATTGGCGGAATGCATGCATAGCTCTATTGTATAAGGGCAAAGGGGATAAGAGTGAGTGCTCAAATTACAGAGGTATAAGTTTGTTGAGTATTCATGGTAAATTATATGGGAGGGTATTGATTGAGAGGGTGAAGGCATGTACAGAGCATCAGATTGGGGAAGAGCAGTGTGGTTTCAGAAGTGGTAGAGGATGTGTGGATCAGGTGTTTACTTTGAGGAATGGTATGAGAGAAATACTTAGAAAAGCAGATGGATTTGTATGTAGCATTTATGGATCTGGAGAAGGCATATGATAGAGTTGATGCAGATGTTTTGTGGAAGGTATTAAGAATATATGGTGTGGGAGGCAAGTTGTTAGAAGCAGTGAAAAGTTTTTTTTTCGAGGGTGTAAGGCATGTGTACGAGTAGGAAGAGAGGAAAGTGATTAGTTCTCTGTGAATATCGTTTTGCGGCAGGAGTGCGTGATGACTCCTTGGTTGTTTGATGGAGGGGGTTGTTAGGGAGGTGAATAGAAGAGTTTTGGAGAGAGGGGCAAGTATGCAGTCTGTTGTGGATGAGAGGGCTTGGGAAGTGAGTCAGTTGTTGTTCGCTGGTGATACAGCGCTGGTGACTGATTCGGGTGAGAAGCTGCAGAAACTGGAGGAAGTGAAGTGTTTTAGATATCTGGGAGTGGATTTGGCAGCGGATGGAACCATGGATGCGGAAGTGAGTCACATGGTGGGGGAGGGGCGAAGGTTCTGGGAGCGTTGAAGAATGTGTAGAAGGCGAGAACGTTATGTCAGAGAGCAAAAATGGGTATGTTTGAAAGAATAATTGTTCCAACAATGTTATATGGTTACGAGGCGTGGGCTATAGATAGGGTTGTGCGGAGGAGGGTGGATTTGTTGGAAATGAAATATTAGAAGACAATATGTGTTGTGAGGTGGTTTGATCGAGTAAGTATTGAAAGAGTAAGAGAGGTGTATGGTAATAAAAAGAGTGTGGTTGAGAGAGCAGAAGAAAGTGTGTTGAAAAGGTTTGGTCACAAGGAGAGAATGTGTGAGGAAAGATTGACAAAGAGGATATATATGTCAGAGGTGGAGGGAACTAGGAGAAGTAGGAGACCAAATTGGAGGTGGAAGGATGGAGTAAAAAGATTGTGAGCTATCGGGGCTTGAACATACATGAGAGTGAAAGGCGTGCAAGGAATAGAGTGAATTGGAACGATGTGATATACCGGGGTCGACGTGCTGTCAATGGATTGAACCAGGGCATATGAAGCGTCTGGGGTAAACCGTGGAGAGTTTTGTGGGCCCTTTCATCCACACCAGACTGCATGCTCTCGAAAACTCTTGCTTTCACCTCCCTAACCACCCCATTCGTAAACAAATAAAACAAAAACAACCATGGAGACATCATGCACCCCTGCTGCAAACCGACATTCACTGGGAACCAATCACTCTCCTCTCTTTCTACTCGTACACATGCCTTACAGCCTTGGTAAAAACCTTCCACTGCTTCTAGCAACTTACCTCCCACGCCATATACTTTTAAAAACTTCCACAAAGCATCTCTATTAACGCAAATAAATAGAGCAAATACAGTAGTAGCTCACTTCTTGTGGTGTTACGAATGATCCAGCAACGAAGGTAATATATTGATCTGATGGCTTCGTTCACTTAAGATTCGTGCGTTGTAGTGTTGTCGGGGAGGAGGTGGGGGTTAAGTGGGTAGGTCAGCTGGTGGGGAGGTTGCCTCAGGTCTCTGCTTCTGAAGGAATGGATTGGGGGGGGGGGGGGGGGGGTGTTCGCTCGGAGGTATTGACTCTGGGTCAGATAAGATGTAGCTGAGAGTAGCTGTAAGGCTCAGGCTAGGGCCACCTCTAGTCTGGGCAGAACGAGTCGTTCGGGCGAAACAGGAAGAGGGTAGTTCAGTTACAACCATCTGCAAAGTTATGTCCGTCTGTCACAAGATCAGCCTCGTCCATCCGAACCCCCGAGGTGAACCTTTCTCGTGAAGCTGGCAGTCCACAACCTTAGGCTCAGTCATCTGTGTTCTTCATGTAGTGATATCTTGATATCTTCTCCCTACTCCGTCCTCCAGTTCTCTCCTCACCCTTGTTTACGTCTCAGTATCTTTATTTTCACATTTCAGGTTGAATATAACGTTTGTTTCATAATTACATGGTATGGATAGAGAAATTGGTTATTTCTATCATTCGGATATTATCTCTTCTAACTTGGAATTCATGGGAAGTTTTTTTTTATGGCGCGTCTCATAATGGGATTTGGACCAGTGCGCCCATGCTCCAGCCCTGCCTCCGGTCTCCGGGGATATGACACCTTATCCATGCCTTCATACTGGCCCTGGTTTTACCATCTATAACGAATCCACCTATATGAATTCGGTCCATACTGACTACCTCGAATCGCAGTCTCCTAAAGCAATGGATTGCCGTGATCTCGATGATTCCAATAAATTAATTTTTTCTTTATACTTAATCGACGTCTCCCGCGCCAGCGAGGTAGCGCTAGGAAAAGACAACAAAGGCCACATTCGATCACACTTAGTCTCTAGCTGTCATGAGCAATGCACCGAAACCACAGCTCCCTTTCCACATCCAGGCCCCCAGGCTTCACATGCCCTGGTTCAATCCACTGACAGCACGTCGACCCCGGTATACCACATCGTTCCAACTCATTCTATTCCTTGCACGAATTACCCTCCTGTATGTTCAGGCCCCGATCACTCACAATCTTTTTCACTCCATCTTTCCACCTCCAATTTGGTCTCCCACTTCTCCTTGTTCCCTCCACCTCTGACACATAAATCATCTTTGTCAATCTTTCCTCACATATTCTCTCTATGTGACCAAACAATTTCAATAACGCTCTTCTGCTCTCTCAACCACACTCTTTTTATTACCATACATCTCTCTTACCCTTTCATTACTTACTCGATCAAACCACCTCACACCACATATTGTCCTCAAACATTTCATTTCCAACACATTCACCTTCTTCCGCACAACCCTATCTATAGCCCATGCCTCGCAACCATATAACATTGTTGGAACCACTTTTCCTTCATACATACCCATTTTTGCTCTCCGCGATAACGTTCTCGCCTTCCATACATTCTTCAATGCTCCCAGAACCTACGCTCCCTCCCCCACCCTGTGACTCACTTCCGCTTCCATGGTTCCATCCGCTGCTAAATATATATTGGAATGGATCACAGTTGAGCGCGTGATCAAGTATATTCCCATGAGTCTACGGGGAAATGAAACACAATAATTTCGCAAGTGCACTTTCGTATGATAAGAAATAGAACATTCAGTTGGTATGCAACAAAGAGAGGTACCTATGACACCATTTAGTAAGCAAGTGACTACCCGAATGGAGGTCGGATGCGTTCAAGTCTGGCAACATGCGTATCATCAATCTATTATTTGAACAATAAAGGGAACTGTTTACAAATCTTATCAACAATAAAGCTATCCAGTTTGTGTAGACCTTCACTGATGTTAATGTTACAATCGTTGTGTATTTGATGATAGAAGATTCAATGATATTTCTCGTGGTACTGGAGTTAGAGTTAATAACCGAGATGGCATTACTCCAGTCACTACAATCATCATAGTTTTTAACATGATTAAACAAGGCATTTGATTCTTGTCCTGTTTTTATACTATGTTTATGTTGCTACAGTCTAACAGAAAGATCCTTACCAGTCTGCCCAACATAAAACTTACCACAATTTCTACATGGCACTTTATAGATGCACCCAGGAGAATTTTCTGGTGAGTTCCTGATTGAGATATTCTTTATAGTATCGTTGTTGCTAAAGGCAACATTTACATTAAAGGATTTAAGCAACATGGGAAGTAAAGTAAAGATATTACTAAAAGGGAAAACTAAAAGGTTTTTGGTGTCAAGGAGAGGTTTGGGTTTAACTCTGTGAAATTATTTCTTTGCCAACTTTAGAGATTTATTGGATCCAGTAGAATATATCTCAAACTCATTATCAATAAACTCTGAACTGCAAATACCACACGGCTCTTCTACTGCTTTTCTACAAGCTCTCCTGGACTTTCCCTCTTCGTTACGGTATTCTTCAAATCGTTAAGAGATGCCTTGATGAACAAATGATGCCAAGATCTTTCCTACGCCAACGATTGTTGCAGTTGTCTGGTCGACCATTTGACGATTTCCAAAACAGCATTTTGAAGAAACACATTGAATGAGAGAAGATTGAAATGGAGGAGGCCTTTCGCATTTCAAGAAAGAAGAAATGTGCCTTTCAAATGGCTATACATGTTGGACTACTGCTATGATAGATTAAGAAGTGAACGGAATAGACTTTGAAGGAAACTGAACTGTAAGTTTTTAGACCATCTCAGTGAAAACAGTGATTGTACTATTGTGATAAACTTGTCCATTAAAGAACTGGAGAAGGATTTTTCGTGTGCTCGAGGCTACGGATTAAGTTTTGTGTGCTCTGACAAGTGTTGATATCATGAAGTCTTTCTGTAATCAGGAAATATACAGTAAATTATCTAATAATGAAATTAACATGTGTAAGGTTTAGTGTATGGCAGTTTGTCAATACCAGTGGATCCTAATTGCCCTATATGGTTTATAAGAGCTATTAACAGTTTATAAAAGGTAATGATATACGTATTACTAAAGCAGATAAGGCTAACACTGTTGTGATCATGAACCAAAGTAAATATTCATCTTAAATGAATGATCTTTTAAGAGATGACACAACATACTTTAAACTCAGTAAGAATCCCTTAGAAGCAGTTAATCCTCATTTCAATAAAGAACTGAAGTTGTTGTTGAAAGGTAATGATTCTCTTATCAAAAGTTTGTTATCTTTGTCCCCTTCATTACCATATATGTATGGACTTGTCAAAACGCATAAACAAAATTTTCCAGCAAGACCTATAGTGAGTTCAGTAGGCTCCATCACATGTAAATTGTCAAAGTGGTTAGCTTCTTTATTAAGCCCATTAGTCGGTAAGATATCAAATTCCAGTATCATGAACAATGTAGATTTAGTTAACAAACTTAATGATATCAGTGTTGACTCATTATCAATATTGATTTTTATTTCAAACTTGTTAGCTTTAATGTTTCCTCACCGTTTACAAAAGTTCCACTTGATGACCTATTTCCATGGTTCCATCAACTGCCAAATCCACTCCCAGATATCTAAAACGCTTCACTTCCTCAAGTTTTTCTCCATTCAAACTTACCTCCCAATTGACTTATCCCTCAACCCTACTATACCTAATGACTTTGCTCTCATCACATTTACTCTCAGCTTTCTTCTTTCAAACACTTTACCTAACTCAGTCACCAGCTTCTGCAGTTTCTCACCCGAATCAGCCACCAGCGCTGTATCTATATGTGTGTGGATGTAACCAAAATGAGAAAAAAGGAGAGATAGGTGGTATGTTTTAGGAAAGGAACCTGGATGTTTTCGCTCTGAGTGAAACGAAGCTCATGGGTAAAGGGGAAGAGTGGTTTGGGAATGCCTTAGGAGTAAAGTCAGGGAAGGAGTAGCACTACTCCTGAAACAGGAGTGGTGGGAGTATGTGATAGAGTGTAAGAAAGTAAACTCTAGATTGATATGGGTAAAGCTGAAAGTGGATGGAGAGAGATGGTTGATTATTGGTGCATATGCACGTGGGCATGAGAATAAAGATCATGAGAAGCAAGTGTTTTGGTAGCAGCTGAGTGAGTGTGTTAGTAGTTTTGATGCACGAGACCGGGTTATAGTGATGGGTTATTTGAATGCAGAGTGGGTAATGTGGCAATTGGTGTACATGGGATGTTCAGAGTTGTAAACGGGAATGGCGAAGAGCTTGTAGATTTATGTGCTAAAATAGGACTGGTGATTGGGAATACCTGGTTTAAAAAGAGAGATATACATAAGTATACGTATGTAAGTAGGAGAGATGGCCAGAGAGCGTAATTGGATTGCGTGTTAATTGATAGACGCGCGAAAGAGAGACTTTTGGATGTTAATGTACTGAGAGGTGCAACTGGTGGGCTGTCTGATCATTATCTTGTGAAGGCGAAGGTGAAGATTCGTCGAAGTTTTCAGAAAAGAAGAGAGAGTGTTTGGGTGAAGAGAGTGGTGAGAGTAAGTGAGCTTGGGAAGGAGACTTGTGTGAGGAAGTACCAGGAGAGACTGAGTACAGAATGGAAAAAGGTGAGAACAAAGGACGTAAGGGGAGTGGGGCAGGAATGGGATATGTTTAGGGAAGCAGTGATGGCTTGCGCAAAAGATGCTTGTGGCATGAGAAGCGTGGGAGGTGAGCAGATTAGAAAGGGTAGTGAGTGGTGGGATGAAGAAGTAAGATTATTAGTGAAAGAGAAGAGAGAGGCATTTAGACGATATTTGCAAGGAAAAATGCAAATGGGTGGGAGATGTATAAAAGAAAGAGGCAGGAGGTCAAGAGAAAGGTGCAAGAGGTGAAAAAGAGGGCAAATGAGAGTTGGAGTGAGAGAGTATCATTGAATTTTAGGGTGAATAAAACGATGCTTTGGAAGGAGGTAAATAAAGTGCGTAAGACAAGGGAACAAATGGGAACATCAGTGAAGGAGCTAATGGGGAGGTGATAACAAGTAGTGGTGATGTGATAAGGAGATGGAGTGAGTATTTTGAAGGTTTCTTGAATGTATTTGATCATAGAGTGGCAGATATAGGGTGTTTTGGTCGAGGTGGTGTGCAAAGTGAGAGGGTTAGGGAGAATGATTTGGTAAACAGATAAGAGGTAGTAAAAGCTCTGCGGAAGATGAAAGTCGGCAAATCAGCGGGTTTGGATAGTATTGCAGTGGAATTTATTAAAAAAAGGGGGTGACTGTATGTTGACTGGTTGGTAAGGTTATTTAATGTATTTATGACTCATGGTGAGGTGACTGAGGATTAAAGGAATGCTTGCATAGTGCCATTGTACAAAGGAAAATGGATAAAAGTGAATGCTCAAATTACAGAGGTATAAGTTTGATGAGTATTCCTGGGAAATTGTATGGAAGGGTATTGATTGAGAGGGTGAAGGCATGTACAGAGCACCAGATTGGGGAAGAGCAGTGTGGTTTCAGAAGTGGTAGAGGATGAGTGGATCAGGTGTTTCCTTTGAAGCAGAGAAAGTTTTTATCGAGGATGTAAGGCATGTGTACGTGTAGGAAGAGAGGAAAGTGATTGGTTCTCAGTGAATGTTGGTTTGTGACAGGGTGCGTGATGTCTCCATGGTTGTTTAATTTGTTTATGGATGGGGTTCTTAGGGAGGTGAATGCAAGAGTTTTGGAAAGAGGGGCAAAAATGCAATTAATTTTCCAAAAGAAGGAACAGAGAAGGGGGCCAAGTGAGGATTTCCCTTAAAGGCTCAGTCCTCTGTTCTTAACGCTACCTCGCTAATGCGGGAGATGACGTATAGCATAAAAAAAAAAAAAAATATATATATATATATATATATATATATATATATATATATATATATATATATATATATATATATATATATATATATATATATATATATATTTTCTTTTCTTTTCTTTCAAACTATTCGCCATTTCCCGCGTTAGCGAGGTAGCGTTAAGAACAGAGGACTGGGCCTTTGAGGGAATATCCTCACCTGGCCCCCTTCTCTGTTCCTTGTTTTGGAAAATTAAAAAAAAAACGAGAGGGTAAGATTTCCAGCCCCCCGCTCCCTCCCCTTTTAGTCGCCTTCTACGACACGCAGGGAATACGTGGGAAGTATTATTTCTCCCCTATCCCCTATCAACCTCTCCTCACTAATTCTCTCCATATACTGAAACCATTTCAGCTCTTATCACCATACTCTTCTTATAACCACACCTCACTCCCACCATATCATGACTTGTTCAATCAACCTTGCTCACTCCATATATTGTCCTCAAATATTTCACCTCCAATACATTCATCCTTTCTGTACATTCTCATCTATACTCACATCCTTACAACATCACTGGAACTAATATATCTTCAAGCATACCCATTTTCACTCCCAAATTCCTCAGTGCTGCCATAACCTTTGCCCCCTCACCAACCCTATGACTCACCTCCACTTTTTGCTTTGTCGCTGTCTCCCGCATTTGCGAGGTAGCGCAAGGAAACAGAAGAAAGAAATGGCCCAACCCACCCCCATACACATGTATATACACACACGTCCACACACGCAAATATACATACCTATACATCTCAATGTACACATATATATACACACACAGACACATACATATATACCCATGCACACAATTCACACTGTCTGCCTTTATTCATTCCCATCGCTACCTCGCCACACATGGAATACCATCCCCCTCCCCCCTCATGTGTACGAGGTAGCGCTAGGAAAAGATAACAAAGGCCCCATTCGTTCACACTCAGTCTCCAGCTGTCATGCAATAATGCCCGAAACCACAGCTCCCTTTCTACATCCAGGCCCCACAAAACTTTCCATGGTTTACCCCAGACGCTTCACATGCCCTGATTCAATCCACTGACAGCACGTCAACCCCTGTATACCACATCGATCCAATTCACTCTATTCCTTGCCCGCCTTTCACCCTCCTGCATGTTCAGGCCCCGATCACTCAAAATCTTTTTCACTCCATCTTTCCACCTCCAATTTGGTCTCCCACTTCTCCTCGTTCCCTCCACCTCGGACACATATATCCTCTTGGTCAATCTTTCCCACTCATTCTCTTCATGTGACCAAACCATTTCAGAACACCCTCTTCTGCTCTCTCAACCACGCTCTTTTTATTTCCACACATCTCTCTTACCCTTACATTACTTACTCGATCAAACCACCTCACACCACACATTTTCCTCAAACATCTCATTTCCAGCAAATCCACCCTTCTGCACACAACTCTATCCATAGCCCACGCCTCGCAACCATACAACATTGTTGGAACCACTATTCCCTCAAACATACCCATTTTTGCTTTCCGAGATAATTTATATATATATATATATATATATATATATTTTTTTTTTTTTTTGCTTTGTCGCTGTCTCCCGCGTTTGCGAGGTACCGCAAGCAAACAGACGAAAGAAATGGCCCAACCCACCCCCATACACATGTATATACATACGTCCACACACGCAAATATACATACCCACACAGCTTTCCATGGTTTACCCCAGACGCTTCACATACCTTGATTCAATCCACTGACAGCACGTCAACTCCGGTATACCACATCGCTCCAATTCACTCTATTCCTATCCCTTTCATCCTCCTGCATGTTCAGGCCCCGATCACACAAAATCTTTTTCACTCCATCTTTCCACCTCCAATTTGGTCTCCCTCTTCTCCTCGTTCCCTCCACCTCCAACACATATATCCTCTTGGTCAATCTTTCCTCACTCATTCTCTCCATGTGCCCAAACCATTTCAAAACCCCCTCTTCTGCTCTCTCAACCACGCTCTTTTTATTACCACACATCTCTCTTACCCTTACGTTACTTACTCGATCAAACCACCTCACACCACACATTGTCCTCAAACATCTCATTTCCAGCACATCCATCCTCCTCCGCACAACTCTATCCATAGCCCACGCCTCGCAACCATACAACATTGTTGGAACCACTATTCCTTCAAACATACCCATTTTTGCTTTCCGAGATAATGTTCTCGACTTCCACACATTCTTCAAGGCTCCCAGAATTTTCGCCCCCTCCCCCACCCTATGATCCACTTCCGCTTCCATGGTTCCATCCGCTGCCAGATCCACTCCCAGATATCTAAAACACTTCACTTCCTCCAGTTTTTCTCCATTCAAACTCACCTCCCAATTGACTTGACCCTCAACCCTACTGTACCTAATAACCTTGCTCTTATTCACATTTACTCTTAACTTTCTTCTTTCACACACTTTACCAAACTCAGTCACCAGCTTGTGCAGTTTCTCACATGAATCAGCCACCAGCGCTGTATCATCAGCGAACAACAACTGACTCACTTCCCAAGCTCTCTCATCCCCAACAGACTTCATACTTGCCCCTCTTTCCAAAACTCTTGCATTCACCTCCCTAACAACCCCATCCATAAACAAATTAAACAACCATGGAGACATCACACACCCCTGCCGCAAACCTACATTCACTGAGAACCAATCACTTTCCTCTCTTCCTACACGTACACATGCCTTACATCCTCGATAAAAACTTTTCACTGCTTCTAACAACTTGCCGCCCACACCATATATTCTTAATACCTTCCACAGAGCATCTCTATCAACTCTATCATATGCCTTCTTCAGATCCATAAATGCTACATACAAATCCATTTGCTTTTCTAAGTATTTCTCACATACATTCTTCAAAGCAAACACCTGATCCACACATCCTCTACCACTTCTGAAACCACACTGCTCTTCCCCAATCTGATGCTCTGTACATGCCTTCACCCTCTCAATCAATACCCTCCCATATGATTTACCAGGAATACTCAACAAACTTATACCTCTGTAATTTGAGCACTCACTCTTATCCCCTTTGCCTTTGTACAATGGCACTATGCACGCATTCCGCCAATCCTCAGGCACCTCACCATGAGTCATACATACATTAAATAACCTTACCAACCAGTCAACAATACAGTCACCCCCTTTTTTAATAAATTCCACTGCAATACCATCCAAACCCGCTGCCTTGCCGGCTTTCATATATATATATATATATATATATATATATATATATATATATATATATATATATATATATATATATATATATATATATATATATATATATATATATATATATATATATATATATATATATATATATATATATATATATATATATATATATATATATGTATAAGAATACTTCCCACATATTTCCTGCATGTCGTAAAGGGCGACTAAAAAGGGAGGGAGCGGGGGTCCTGGAAATCTTCCCTCCCGTTATTTCAATTTTCCAAAAGAATGAACAGAGATTGGGGCCAAGTGAAGATATTCTCTTAAAGGCTCAGTCCTCTGTTCTTAACGCTACCTTGCTAATGCGGGAAATGGCAAATATGTATGAAAAAATATATATGTATATAGGGAATATAGGATAGGGGAGAAAGAATACTTCCCACGCATTCCTCACGTGTCGTAGAAGGTGACTAAAGGGGACGGGAGCGGGGGGCTGGAAACCCTCCCCTCCTTGTATTTTAACTTTCTAAAGAGGAAACAGAAGAAGGAGTCACGGGGGGAGTGCTCATCCTCCTCGAAGGCTCAGATTGGGTTGTCTAGATGCGTGTCGATGTAACCAAGATGAGAAAAAAGGAGAGATAGGTAGTATGTATGAGGAAAGAAACCTAGATGTTTCAGCTCTGAGTGAAACGAAGCTCAAGGGTAAAGGGGAAGAGTGTTTTGGGAATATCTTGGGAGTAAAGTCAGGGGTTAGTGAGAGGACAAGAGTAAGGGAAGGAGTAGCACTACTCCTGAAACAGGAGTGGTGGGAGTATGTAGAGAGTGTAAGAAAGTAAACTCTAGATTGATACGGGTAAAACTGAAAGTTGATGGAGAGAGATAGGTGATTTATTGTTGCATATCCACCTGGGCATGAGAAGAAAGATCATGAGAGGCAAATGTTTTGGTAGCAGCTGAGTGAGTATTTTAGTAGTTTTGATGCACGAGGCCGGGTTATAGTGGTGGGTGATTTGAATGCAAAGGTGAGTAATGTGGCAGTTGAGGGAATAATAGGTGTACATGGGGTGTTCAGTGTTGTTAATGGAAATGGTGAAGAGCTTGTAGATTTATGTGCTGAAAAAGGACTGGTGATTGGGAATACCTGGTTTAAAAAGCGAGATATACATAAGTAAACGTATGTAAGTAGGAGAGATGACCAGAGAGCGTAATTGGATTACGTGTTAATTGATAGGCGCGCGAAAGAGAGACTTTTGGATGTTAATGTGCTAAGAGGTGCAACTGGAGGGATGTCTGATCATTATCTTGTGGAGACGCAGGTGAAGATTTGTAGAGGTTTTCAGAAAAGAAGAGAGAATATTTGGATGAAGAGAGTGGTGAGAGTAAATGAGCTTGGGAAGGAGACTTGTGTGAGGAAGTACCAGGTGGGACTGAGTACAGAATGGAAAAAGGTAAGAACAAAGGAGGTAAGCGGAGTGGGGCAGGAATGGGATGTATTTAGGGAAGCAGAGATGGCTTGCGCAAAAGATGCTTGTGGCATGAGAAGCGTGGGAGGTGGGCAGATTACAAAGGGTAGTGAGTGGTGGGATGAAGAAGTAAGATTATTAGTGAAAGAGAAGAGAGAGGCATTTGGACGATTTTTGCAGGGGAAAAATGCAATTGAGTGGGAGATGTATAAAAGAAAGAGGACAGGAGGTCAAGAGAAAGGTGCAAGAGGTGAAAAAGAGGGCAAATGAGAGTTGGGGTGAGAAAGTATCATTAAATTTTAGGGAGAATAAAAAGATGTATTGGAAGGAGGTAAATAAAGTGCGTAAGACAAGAGAACAAATGGGAACTTTAGCGAAGGGGGCTAATGGGGAGGTGATAACAAGTAGTGGTGATGTGAGAAGATGGAGTGAGTATTTTGAAGGTTTGTTGAATGTGTTTGACGATAGAGGGGTAGATATAGGGTGTTTTGGCCGAGGTTGTGTGCAAAGTGAGAGGGTTAGGGAAGAGGTAGTAAAAGCTTTTCGGAAGATGAAAGCCGGCAAGGCAGCGGGTTTGGATGGTATTGCAGTGGAATTTATTAAAAAAGGGGGTGACTATTTTGTTGACTGGTTGCTAGGGTTATCTAATGTATGTATGACTCATGGTGAGGTGCCTGAGGTTTGGAGAAATTCTTGCGTAAGGCCATTGTACAGAGGCAAAGGGGATAAAAGTGAATGCTCAAATTACAGAGGTATAAGTTTGTTGGGTATTCCTGGGAAATTATATGGGAGAGTATTCATTGAGAGGGTGAAGGCATGTACAGAGCATCAGATTGGGGAAGAGCAGTGTGGTTTCAGAAGTGGTAGAGGATGTGTGGATCAGGTGTTTGCTTTGAAGAATGTATGTGAGAAATACCTAGAAAAGCACATGGATTTGTATGTAGCATTTATGGAGCTGGAGAAGGCATATGATAGAGTTGGTAGAGATGCTCTGTGGAAGGTATTAAGAATATATGGTGTGGGTGGCAAGTTGTTAGAAGTAGTGAAAAGTTTTTATCGAGGATGTAAGGCATGTGTACGTGTAGGTAGAGAGGAAAGTGATTGGTTCCCAGTGAATATTGGATTGCGGCAGGGGTGTGTGATGTCTCCATGGTTGTTTAATTTGTTTGTGGATGGGGTTGTTAGGGAGGTGAATGCAAGAGTTTTGGAAAGAGGGGCAAGTATGCAGTCTGTTGTGGATGAGAGAGCTTGGGAAGTTAGTCAGTTGTTGTTCGCTGATGATACAGCGCTGGTGGCTGATTCGTGTGAGAAACTGCAGAAGCTGGTGACTGAGTTTGGTAAAATGTATGAAAAAAGAAAGCTGAGAGCAAGGTTATTAGGTACAGTCGCGTTGAGGGACAAGTCAATTGGGAGGTAAGTTTGAATGGAGAAAAACTGGAGGAAGTGAAGCGTTTTAGATATCTGGGAGTGGATTTGGCAGCGGTGGAACCATGGAAGCGGAAGTGAATCATAGGGTAGGGGAGGGGGCGAAAGTTCTGGGAGCCTTGAAAAATGTATGGATGTCGAGAACATTATCTCGGAAAGCAAAAATGGGTATGTTTGAGGGAATAGTGGTTCCAACAACGTTATATGGTTGCAAGGCGTGGGCTATAGATAGAGTTGTGCGGAGGAGAGTGGATGTGCTGGAAATGAGATGTTTGAGGACAATATGTGGTGTGAGGTGGTTTGATCGAGTAAGTAATAATAGGGTAAGAGAGATGTGTGGTAATAAAAAGAGTGTAGTTGAGAGAGCAGAAGAGGGTGTTTTGAAATGGTTTGGTCGCATGGAGAGAATGAGTGAGGAAAGATTGACCAAGAGGATATATGTGTCAGAGGTGGAGCGAACGAGAAGTCGGAGATCAAATTGGAGGTGGAAAGATGGAGTGAAAAAGATTTTGAGTGATCGGGGCCTGAACATGCAGGCGGGTGAAAGGCGTACAAGGAATAGAGTGAATTGGAAAGATGTGGTATACCGGGGTCGACGTGCTGTCAGTGGATTGAACCAGGGCGTGTATAGCGTCTGGAGTAAACCTTGGAAAGTTCTTGGGCCTGGATATGGAAAGGGACCTCTGGTTTCAGTGCATTATACATGACAGCTAGAGATTGAGTGTGAACGGATGTGGCTTTTGTTGTCTTTTCTTAGCGCTACCTCGCGCACATGCGGGGGGAGGGGGTTGTTACTCCATGTGTGACGGGATGGCGATGGGAATGAATAAAGGCAGACAGTATGAATTATGTACATGTATATATATATATATATATATATATATATATATATATATATATATATATATATATATATATTTTTTTTTTTTTCATACTATTCGCCATTTCCCGCGATAGCGAGGTAGCGCTAAGAACAGAGGACTGGGCCTTTGAGGGAATATCCTCACCTGGCCCCCTTCTCTGTTCCTTCTTTGGAAAAAAAAAAAAAAAAAAGATATATATATATATATATATATATATATATTTTCTTTTTTTTTTTTTTTTTTTGCTTTGTCGCTGTCTCCCGCGTTTGCGAGGTAGCGCAAGGAAACAGACGAAAGAAATGGCCCAACCCACCCCCATACACATGTATATACATACGTCCACACACGCAAATATACATACCTACACAGCTTTCCATGGTTTACCCCAGAAGCTTCACATGCCCTGATTCAATCCACTGACAGCACGTCAACCCCGGTATACCACATCGCTCCAATTCACTCTATTCCTTGCCCTCCTTTCACCCTCCTGCATGTTCAGGCCCCGATCACACAAAATCTTTTTCACTCCATCTTTCCACCTCCAATTTGGTCTCCCTCTTCTCCTCGTTCCCTCCACCTCCGACACATATATCCTCTTGGTCAATCTCTCCTCACTCATTCTCTCCATGTGCCCAAACCATTTCAAAACACCCTCATCTGCTCTCTCAACCACGCTCTTTTTATTTCCACACATCTCTCTTACCCTTACGTTACTTACTCGATCAAACCACCTCACACCACACATTGTCCTCAAACATCTCATTTCCAGCACATCCATCCTCCTGCGCACAACTCTATCCATAGCCCACGCCTCGCAACCATACAACATTGTTGGAACCACTATTCCTTCAAACATACCCATTTTTGCTTTCCGAGACAATGTTCTCGACTCCCACACATTCTTCAAGGCTCCCAGACTTTTCGCCCCCTCCCCCACCCTATGATCCACTTCCGCTTCCATGGTTCCATCCGCTGCCAGATCCACTCCCAGATATCTAAAACACTTCACTTCCTCCAGTTTTTCTCCATTCAAACTCACCTCTCAATTGCCTTGACCCTCAACCCTACTGTACCTAATAACCTTGCTCTTATTCACATTTACTCTTAACTTTCTTCTCTCACACACTTTACCAAACTCAGTCACCAGCTTCTGCAGTTTCTCACATGAATCAGCCACCAGCGCTGTATCATCAGCGAACAACAACTGACTCACTTCCCAAGCTCTCTCATCCCCAACAGACTTCATACTTGCCCCTCTTTCCAAAACTCTTGCATTCACCTCCCTAACAGCCCCATCCATATATATATGTATGTATGTATACGTTGAGATGTATAGGTATATATATGTGCGTGTGTGGACGTGTATGTATATACATGTGTATGTAGGTGGGTTGGGCCATTCTTTCGTCTGTTTCCTTGCGCTACCTCGCTAACGCGGGAGACAGCGACAAATCAAAATTATGATAATTAAAATCAATATATATATATATATATATATATATATATATATATATATATATATATATATATATATATATATATATATATATATATATATATATATATATATATTTGTGTGTGTGTGTGTGTGTGTGTGTGTAAAGTTTATTCATTTTCAGATAAAGTAAAGCAAGAAAAGTAAATTCCTTTACTCTCCATCAGCCTCTTCTAACCGTAAAAGTTATCATCAGAAGAAAGCTGACTAGATTAAGTTAAGAAAATTTTTTCTGACTTTCCGTGGGTAATTACTGTCTCTTATGTGGTGATGCTTCTGTCTCCTCTAGATACACAGCATTTATCTCCTCTTCCTCCAAGTCGACCTCTTCATCCAGTCCATGGTTCAACCATTCTTTTTCTGAGGCCATTCAGGCGAGGGATCAGGCATATCGGGCTCGGAAAAACTTTTCTTTCTCCGACTTTCATCCAGCATTTATCACAGCCCCGTATCATTGCTGGGGCGGTATCTGTGAGGCAAAGCGTTGCTTTATCTAAAGGAGGTGCGATAACATACTTCTTTTCATCCACTGATAAGTCTTTCTGGTACTTAGCTAAGGGCATCGCGAGCAGTTTCTGTCGTTGTTCTTTTCCTTCACTTTTCTGTTCTGACGATACCATAGTAGTCTCTTCTGTAGACAGAGGAACTCTCTTCGATTCCCGATGCTCCTCTAACTCCACCTTGGATGACTCTAACATTCCTTCTCCCTCTGATGCTCCTATTACTAATACTATGACCCTTCCCATAACCTCTT